>NC_058107.1:13608999-13911499 GCF_914725855.1 Thunnus albacares
GATTCTGGTCATATTCTATAATAATTTGTTTATTGTAAATTCAGATTTTGTATTGTGAATCACAGTTTCTCTGATTTTTTTCCATTAACTAAAATTCTTTTTTTTTTTTTTTTAATCACATAATAGCATCTTCTATGGAGTATGTAGTTTTTGCAGTTTTATTGCAATATTAAACATGGAAAAAGTCCACTGCAGTCAACAAATACCATCCTAACTGTGGTTTGTTTGGTAATGTAGAATAAGTAGCCCAATTTTTAAGCTTAACATGAATAACACATTGTCTTCTACGTGTGCCAAGAGTCCCAGAATACCTTGGCTGTCAGTGCCAGGGAGAACAATGGTCTCCCAGTGCTCCCGTCCAGAAATAGTCTATAGTTCACTGATGGAGAACATATTTCCCAATAGCAGGTGTCTGAGTCAGTCAGTGCCTGATCCTCACCGTGACTGTAAATGAAAGGGCCAGCTCGTCCAGGTGCGGGAGCACCTCTTTGGCCCTCTCAGGTTTCTCCTTGAGCTTTTTGTAGAAGAATGAACAAGAGAAATATTGACATTAAACTATGTGTATTACCATTAAAAAGCATATGCATCATTCACTTTTAAATATGACGAGGGCAATCTGCTCTCTGAAGCTAATGACAATTATCATTAGGAGTGACGTGTAGGTAACCATGTAAGTGACAGTTTCGTTTTTCAGTCCGTGCTCCGTATTGGACAGAGAGTCGAAACAACCTGCTATAAAACTATAAAAGCAAGCACAAACGCAAGCTTATGAAATTTTTATATTCTACAATCATAGTCAGTTTGACATATCTTCATTTCATTTTGAAATCAGCTGGGCTCCAACCGTAGCCAATCAAGACAAAACGTCAAAAGCAAAAGAGAGTTTTACCAGTAAGTACAATAAGCGCTTGCATTGCAAGGATAATGAGCTCTCAGATGTGTCATATATTTGCCTGAGAAATTAAGCCAATTTGTGGAAATGGTGGCCTGGGGTTGAGGGAATACAGAGTGGCTTGTAAAGATGAGTGATATCTGGCACAGCATGAAGAGAATGAGAGGTGTGCTGCCCGGTGCTTAGCTCAAATGAAAGCTCTGATTAGTGGAGCAAAGATCAAAATGACAGAGCGGTGGAGGCTTCAGCTGGGCCTTTGTTATTGATAAGTCTGTCATCTCTGCTGATATTGGAGCAGTAATGGCAGCTGATGATTAGGCCACTCCTGAGCTATTAACTACATTTCTTATCCTTTTACTGGGGCCCAAGAGAGCCTGTTAGAGAGACAAAGGCATCCTTTATGAGACTGGCTTCTTAAACGGCATCCACCTGACCTAAAAGGCACAACTGTTACGTCTTTCTGCCAGGCCAAAGAAGTCGGGGACGAGATACATGTCAGAGGTCGCAGTGTGCTGCTGTTTGAAATGAAGGGGTTCTGAGTGAGTAAGCTGCTGAAAGAGGGCTGCAGGAAAATTACAGAAAATTGGCTGTTTTGTCAACATTTCATCAGAAGATTTACAGAAAGCTGACCCCGACCCTTTCTCTCCCCCTCTTTCACAAGGCTAAGGAGATTGAGTGGGTCGGAATTGACTGACAAACAAATCTCTTCTTTATTTCTTTCTCGCTTTCTCTTTCCCTCTCTAGAAGTGATATTCAATATGATCTCTTTTTAATGATCCTAAGTGGCTGAAATTACATATCCTCAACACATATTGTTGAGCTTGTTTCAGTTTTATTCCAGGGCACACTAAGGGCATAAAAAGTAATTATCGAAATGTTTCAACTCTCCAATGAAAAGAATAATATGCCATTCATTTTGTATTATTATACCGAAGTGTACAAGGATCCAGCGCATTCATTTTAATATTTAGCTGTTTTATATAATTGTAAGGTATGACAGCATCAGAGGATTACCATGTTTGGCCCAGGAAAGATAAAAAAGGTAATATATTTAAGTCAGCTTGCAAGTGTACTAGATTGCATACAAGCTTGTTTTGGGCCCAGCATTTCCATCTTCAGCTCTATGCTTTGTCTCTGACCTCAGCTCAGCCTTGGTATTTCCCAACAAAGGCCAACAGGAATCCTAGGCTTGTTGATTTAGCCCCCAGTGGCCGGAGGCAAAGCATCTTTCATTAACATCTAAAACCTCAGGAATGAGATACTGGCCTCACGATAAGATCTGGTAATGCAGTAACATGGAATTATGGAAGAAGAAAATTGCCATTTTGTATATAAGCACCTGTGATCTCCCATGAAAGCCCCCTGTTCCCCGGGTTGGGTCAGTCCCAGGAGAGGAGAGGGTCCTGGAACCCAATCCATCCTGCAGAGGAGAGATTTTCAGGCTGAGGGCCTAGAGCTATGGAAGGTGCTGCTGTGGAAGGCCGGCTCAGAGTAGCAGACAGTGATCCTGTGTGCCTGCCAGAGAAAATCATCTCCTACCCACAGGAGAAATGCTCTCCTGTTCGCGGTTCTGTTTGTGGTCAGCAAATGCTTTAAGGTCAATACAAAACATTTATGAGACACTCCAGAGGTATTGTCACAGTACTTTATCAGTTTACCAGTAAGTGTGGACAAATCAGAGAGTCGCTGTGAGAATATGGGAGTTCTCGTTTCCTCCATTGCTCTTAGAAAAGTATGTCAGCCCTGCCACTTTTAGAAAGGTGTTTCTTTATCTGAGCCTCTGTGGAGAGAGCATGTCAGAAACAATAGAGTTATGTAGCATTCTGACATTTTGAAAAAGTTGGATACCCTGTTACTATACACTAAGGTCAAGTTCTGAATCCTCCAGAGAGCCTGGAAAGAATGCAGGTGTTCTGCCTGCAGCAAACGGCCCGGAGAAAGGAAAAAAAAAAAAACAGTCTCCCTTCACCATCCCTGAGCCTTGTTTATCCTGCAGCCTGTGCACAGGCAAAGCTGTTCACATGGCAATCGCTATGATGAATTTTCCAATATCTCTGCTTTGCAATCTTGGCATGTAAAACTTATTGGTCATTTACACATCATTATATCAAAGAAAAATCTATTGGAAGCTAAGCCAAGGATTTCTTCATTTCATCCAAAACTGTATGCAGGAGGTTCTGTAGGGATTTTACAGAGAATGGTTTATCTGATTTTCCCAGGCTTCTTATAACCTTGGCTGTAAGTTTGAATGGCCAGTTGTCTTAATTTCAAAACTAGTTCAAACGGCTGGCAATGAGCATTCAGGGTAAAATCGATCAACTGGAAAGAAGTGGCTGGAAGGAAGGAAAGAAGAAAGGAAGGACGGAAGGAACTGAAGGAAGGAAAGAAGGAAGGAAAGGAGGAAGGAAGGAAGGAAGGAAAGGAGGAAGGAAGGAAGGACAGAAGGAAGTGAAGGAAGGCAGGAAGAGAAAAGTCTTATTGTGGTGAAACTGATGTGTTTTTGTCTCCTCTGGATAGTTTCTTCATCACCTCTTTAAATTTTAAAGCATTTGGCACGCAGCCTGTGGCAGGTTTCTCTTGAGGAAGCAGCAAAGCAATGAGGGTCAATGGCGCCATAAATCTTAGACTGTCAACTTTGGAATCTGACATGGACACTTGAGATATGCATATTTAATAGAACATTCATGTCAGTGTGACTTGAATGTCCAAGTGAAATGCATTTTATATGAAGAGAACTGTTGCTAGATGCTAACAAGTGAGAACAAAGCTGCATATCCGCAGGGGATCCTTATTGCTGAGGGATCCTTATCTTGTGTTTTCCTGTGATGCAAAATGGATAACATGCGTAAAACGGCACATAAGTCCTGCCTTTGGGTTTCGAAAGGCCTGGGGGGAAAAAGAGCTGGCAGCCATGTTTTTGCACCTCATTCCAGAGCAATGCAATAAGTGACATAACTCTGGTCTTAACGTAAGAATGAGACTTGCACTCAAAGACGAGCTCTCTCCCTTCAACCTCTGTCCTCCCTCTCCTCTAGATCAGAGGTCTGCGTTACAGTACTGTATGCCCTTATGAGTTAAGCTTTATTGAATACATATTGTCTGCCCTTTAAAGCAGTATATTTCGGGGCCAAAACACAGCAGGTGCTTAGTCCTGTATAATCAAGAAGAAAGCCTACTGTGCATGTCCAAACTGACTGCATCTTCAGACGCTTTGATTTTCTTTCCCAAAAAACAGCATGCACAGTACTTTTATAGTATGCATCATAAGAGGGCTCTGTCATTTGGCCTTTATTTCATGAAAACTATTAAACAACAGGATATTTTATGGTTCATGTTTATGGTGCAAGAACTTGCAGCCCAGTTGTCTAATTGTTGATTGTCAACAAAATAAAACAATCATTTTCTGTACCAGAGTCTAAAACAAAAAAGCTCCATATAGCTATATATATACATATATATAATGTAAATAGTTTCTGGCAACAGAGAGGGGTATAAGTTCAAGACAATATTTGGAGGCTAGGAGACTGACAGTAATTCAATTAGACAGGAATCCTCACCCGTTCTGTGGGTCAAAGTTATCCATGTTAATCAGTAGAGACCGGAGACATATAAGCTGCTGGTTTCCTGCTGGGGCTCCTCTGTCTGACTGTGCAGTGTGTTACCACGGTTTGCATTTAATATGAAAAGTTGTGTCAATACAAACTCACCATTATACATGCATGTCATTTAGGAATGATTATTTAAACCTAAGCTTTAAAATATTAACTATTACTCATGTAAGGCATTCATGATTTCATCAGTATTGATTTATAAATTATTGGCAGACCTTTTGTTTCTTTAAAATGCAGTTTCAATATGTTGAGAGTTTTTTTTTACTGATTTGTTTAATTATTATTGATATGGAGCAAATGTTAGATATTGTATATAAATAAATTGGAAATTGTCAAATTATATATGAAGTTCTTTTGTTATCAATATAACATAATCATCCAATGCAATCGTAAGTAAGATTTACTAACAATAAAATATGTGTAATTATGCACTCTGGACAGATTCTATAAAATGTATCACATAAATGTTTATGTATTTAATAAATTAATGGATTATTTCTCATGCCATTCAGAGTGAGTCAGTGATCCATGAATCTTTACTTACCATATCATAAAGTAAGTATTGTCAATTACTATATTATAAAATATTTTTTTTTTCTGCAGGTTGAGTACAGGATAAAATAGCCTTATCCCAATAAATTAATAAATCACATTTTTATTACCCCACGTAAAGTGGCAAAATACATCACTTTTATTTTCAGCATTGCTTTTCTGGTGGTCATGACATCATTTAGTCCATACTGACAATCCATTATGCAACAGTCACTTATGCATCATTTAAGCTTAAAATTGTTGTTTGTGTTGCTGCCTTATATCCAATTTAATTTTAAATTTAAATGAAGAAGCTCTTTGAAGAAGTTTCTTTTGACGTTAACGCACATTTCCTTACCCTTCCACGTTGTGGCAAGTTGTGTCATGGTCTTGTTATTTTCACAATGTGACAGCAAACTTTCCTACCAAGCCTATGTGGTTAGCGTGATAGCATGTGGCAATCATTGTAAAGGATCTTAAAGACAGCAGCTCCTCCTCTATTTTCCATAAAGTGTTGATACTGAATGCTTCAAGAGAAAGAGAGCGACACGTGAATATAGAAATAGCGTTTCAAATGGTATTCTGAACAAGTCCAGTTTGGTACCAGAATGAGCTGTGACCCTCAGAGTGCCAATTTAAGAATGCGGCTGTCGTCTGGACATTTTACACCCTGGGAGATGTCTGCAGAAAGTAATTACTTCAACCAGAACGCTGTCAGCTTGGCTAGAAGCAAATGATCTTTTGTCTGAAAACAAAAAAAGTTAGTATATCAATTATTTAGACAACTCAGATTGGAAGTAGTAGGGGAGGATATTGGTAATTCCTTTTGAAATGCGTAACCACAAATTAATAAAATGTTTCAGCATGGGATAAACTGCATGGAGATGATGGTTACTTCAATCAGGCACCTACCTGCAGCCTCCCTACTTCAAGAACAGGTGGATGCAAACAAACACACAGCGAGAGAGGACAAGAGCCAGAGCTGTCATCCTGACTTTCAGATGAAGTGGGGGATTAGGATAGAGGTGAAAGCATGCTGAGGACCATGGTGACAGCAGATGAAGGGAGATAGCGCAAACTCTTGTGGAATTCACAAGCATTCAGGCAGAGAGGGGTGGGTTGGAGCGTTGCTACGAGAGCACTGAAGTGCACCCAGAAGTATTTTTGGTAATGTAAATTTCATCACAAAATGTCTATAGTGATGATTGAGTGAGTTCCGCCGCAGAGAAAATTATATTTCTGGAAAGATCTGAAAGGTTAAATATGCTTTTCAGATGACAAAGTCCTCTGGGGAGCATAACAGATTGCTGACAATCTCTCTCTGTTTTGAACTGTCATGAAATCATGTACCGTGTGTGTGTGTGTGTGTGTGTGTGTGTCTGTGTGTGTGTGAGACCAGAAACCCAGTACACCACCAGTCGAGCTACTGACAACACTGATATTAATACGAAGAAAATGATGTCTTACAAATTGTAGCTTGTGCTCAGGGTATTCCTGTGTGTGCATGCATGTGTGTGTGTGTGTGTGTGTGTGTCATATGTCTGTCCTGGTGTTATGGCTGTGCAGGAATGTGCTTTTCAATGTGTTTCTTCTCCTGCCGGGTCTGGCTGCGGTGGTCCTGCGGCACCAGCCATTCGTCCACAGACACGCTGACTAGGCCAGGCCGGGCTCAGGTATCTCCACTAACCTCCCCTTTGTCCTGCTTTAAAGTAGGCTCTTTTGTCTGCTGTTTTCTGCAGGTCATTGTGAGGAGCGCTTCTTAGTGTCAGCTTTAATTCACACTGTAACCCTAGCCGTGATGCCTCCCAACTATCCACGCCGCCTGCCTGACTTTCAGCTGCTCCTTGGAGAGCTGAGGCTGCATAACCCCCCCCCCCACCCCATATAACTGCACCCAGGGGACGAGTGGCAAACTTTGTTGCTTAAATATTTAAATAGCCCTTTAATTGACATCCGTCAGACCTCACCCAGAGCACAACCTGAATGCTGCTCTGTGAACAAAAACAAAATGGTGGCGGTGTTTTTTGTTTTCTTCTTCTTCTTTTTTTTCACTTAATGTCTCCTAGTCTTGTAGAGATTAGATTAAAGAGTGCTCATTTTTTTCCAAGCCTGTAATAGATCAGCAGTTTACTGGTCATAGATTAAATATCCAAAGCCACAATTCATCACTGCAAAACGATCTGTATTTTCTTTGTAGTGCTTCTTTAAAGTCAATATACTTTGTAACAGGAAATAGCTTTTGACTGGTAACATGCAGCAGGGAAAAAGTTTGTTTCTTGACTGACACAAACTGTGTATCATACGTACACAGCGCAGCAGCTTGCACTGACATTGTTTTTATAACCTCTGACCTTAGAATGAACTGGCGTTTTTAAAAAAAAGAGAGAAAAGGTTTAATTAAAGGGACCTCAATCCAAATTACAACAACAAAGCTATGTGATGGGACTTGTCAGTGGATAATGTAAAATAGAGTTGAATCGAAGGAAATGCACCAAAAAAGACAACAACTGTGGTATTTTTCTCTTCGGAGCTTAACCTAAGATCCCAGCTGGGGAGATACAGCCCCCAGGCTCTGTCTGCCTGTCTACCCTTGAAGAGGAGAAGAAACAACAGGAGAAAAGAGAAAAGAGGCTCATGTTAAAACAGCAAACATCATAACCTGATATCGACACTCAGCTGGGGTTCGCTTTACTTCTGCAGTCTCTGTTTTTCTCTCCTGGGAGGGTGCAATCTATAAGGGCTTCCTCATACTATCTCCATGGCTAAAAATAAATCACACATACAGTACGCTGGTGTCAGGAGTTTAAAAACTGATCTGGCGGAAATAAAGACATTATTCTGATGCCATTAAGTGGATTATTATCCCTGTTTCTATCATAAGTATTTTTTTCATGGCATAAAAAACTTACACTGTTGCATATGTATGCCGTGAAAGTATCTTTTAAAAAAATCAGTGATAAATTGTAATTGTAAGTCATTTATTTCATTTTAAATTTAGGCTTTGCACAATTAGCCAGTTGGTTCAGTCAGTTATGGCCTAGTACTTTAAATGTTTGTAAAATGTCTATCCCACATAATACTGGCTGTGTTTTAACCATTAATTGCTACAGTGGACTGGAAAGTGCATTCTTTTCTTTTATCCTCAGATGAAATAATACATTTTGGTCAACAAAAGCTGATAATAAAACAGTGGCAGCTTTTAAATTTTATGGTTGGTTTAACGGTTTTATCCAATTATTAAGTCAGTTTTAACTAGAATTGCTGTTTGGTCTTTGAAGTTTGCCACTAATTTCCCCATCAGTCTTAAAAGTCTGCACGACCAATTTAGCATCGCACTCCTAAAACATTGTCAGACTCACAATTGACAGTAAAAAAACAAAACAAAACCATGTATTCTTCCTCCTTGTTGAAACCTGGCACCGACACTGCTCACAATACAACCCAACTGCTGGCAATTCAGTTGTAGATTCAAGTGTGTTATGCTAGTAGCGGCTAATGGAGCCTTGAGGTGCTAGCCTCAAGCAGAGATGAGGAGCGGGCTACAGAGCTGGTAAACCCACCTCTTTCGAACTGCACTAACATTTTTCATCTTCAAACCTGTTGTCATCAGCACCAACTAACTTTGCCTTAAGTTACGTCACTTGGGGCAATTTATCTTCACGTAGCTTCCTCTGGAGCCCCAAAATGCTTTGTACAACTTCTTTCACAACTTCTCTCTCCAGGTCTGGTTTGAAGATGAAAATCTTTACAACAGGTCACAAATACATTTTTAAAGATGTACTAAATCATTTCACAAAAACAGCTGGTTACTGTAGTGTTTGGCAAATGTTACTCAAACAGGAATAAATAGAGCTTTTTTTTTTTACACTATTTTTGGCCACAGATCTGATGTGCTGCTAGCAAGTATTTACAGCAGTAGGAAGGTGTACAGTATACAAAATTGTCTGAAAATAAACTACAGTGGCCCTGTTCATTGTAACGAAAAACCACCATCACCCAGTACAACAGTGTGGCTCACTGATGTGTTTTTTTATAGTTTTTGGGCAAGAGTGGAGTAATAAGCTATATTAAGCTCTAGCAACACAGACAACACTCATTAGCAGGATCAATTCATTGTTGGTTTTGGTCCTTTCATGGAATTTGTTGACAATAATAAAAATATAGGATATCTCCCTCATTATCCTGTTAAGACCAAACAGTCAGATTTCTTAATATTTGATGACATGGGTGACTGTGAATCTTCAATGACATAAGAGCTGATACAACTTTGTAAATTCGCTGCTCATTTTTTTCCCAAAATATTATTAACAGTTAGATGAAATATGGAGCAGCTCCCTAGTCATGACTGATTTAGCCCATTTTAACTGTGCAATTCAAATGTGAAGAAACACATAACACACATAGCAATTGTGACCAGAAAGGTAGATTTAGATGTAAATCAGATATCAACAAGTAACCACAGCAAAGGTTTAGTTTCCCTCAGCATGAACGGAGTCTCTCAGATGGGATTGCTGTCTTGTGGAATGGAGTGGAGGTTTGTGGGAGCCCGTCTCGGCCCAGTTCCCCTGCTCAGCTCACATTCTCTGGGTGAACCCGTGTCCTGGGGCCAGTTGGGCGGCACGGTCTCATGTCTCAAGTCCTCACAGTTCACTGGGCCCTTTAAAGTGAGCACACCCACCAGAGGCCCTCAGGACTACAAAAACTACAAACACTGGGCTGTCCAGGCTCCTATCTGAGACACACTGATGCACACATTCACGCACAGGCACACACACACACCAACTGTTAACAGTCCATTTATCTTTGATACAATGGAGAGACAATAGTAAAGACAAAGATATTATCTGCATCAGTTGTTAGTAGCACGGGTCTGTAATTTCGCCCCTGAAAGTCATAGTCAATTCTCCGCAATATTCATCTTTTTTTCCAATGTGATTTTTTTTTTTTTTTTTGCAGAGAAGAGATATAGATCCTCAGATGGTTATGGGAGGGAAATGTCAGAGAGAGGATCAGTTTTCAGACATGGCACACTCCGGTGAACATATGCACAGAGATCAAAGCGACCCCTTTGCCTACCGCAGTGCATCCCCAACAGATCTGACAAAGTGCCCCCATTGTGTGACCCTGACCCATTACTGATAATGGATCGCCTCCAGAACCGCCCCCTCAGAGGCCGAACTGGTCCTACACACAGAGTTGCGGTCTGCGCTCAGAGGAGAGCTTCGGCATGTTGATGAACACACATGATATGACATGTCAACTTTCATGCAGTGTGACAGCCTCAAACAGATTAGGAGCAATGTGAAGCTTTTTTTTTTTTTAATCAGTGTCTCCTTGCAAGAATGTGACTGTTAGATCTGTCTATCTATGCGAATTTGATTCCATAGTAGTATACCTTCACCATCCATTCTAATCTACTCGTTTTCCACAACTATGTATTTATTGTAATGCAGGACTGCGTTGAACTTCAAAGCAAAAGAACAATCGCCAAGTTTTGGTGAGTTCTGAGAGAGTTCCTTCCAGTTGTTTGATATTTCTGCTGAAGCAGCAATGCACAGGATTTGGTTTCCATCAGAGCTATTTTTTCACTCCACATCTGTGACCGCTCAGTGCTTTAAATTCTGCTTTATTTTATTTAGAGCCACGGATTATTCTAAAGCCAAATGTGGTGTCATTGTCAACTTTGAAAAAAAAAAAAGTTTTCTAAGTAGTTCTTTAAACGTTGCACTTGGATAAGTCATGACATTACATAACCTTACATTACAGCATTTTGCCGTCATGTATGATCCTGGTTAATGTGTGAAATATTTAAACGGTGTTTGGGTGTTACTTGTGCTCTAACAAATATATAAATATGTGCACACACCCACACCATTCACACACACATAAATGTTTATGCACGCATGTGCTCTTCTACTCTGCCACGTCCATCCCCTCAGGCATGTTCTTGGTTCCTCCCTCCTCATAATTACTTTGGTGATCAAGGTTAGAGCAGTAGTAAAGCACACTAACCCTTTAACCTTCTGTGAACTCTCCCATTATAGTCCACCTTGGAAGCTGATGCACGGTGTCAAACACTGTCGCCCGCAACAAGCCGATGAATTAGTCTTGGCATGAATCTAAGAGACAGGTCTAAAGGGCTGCCGGTGCCTCCACTTGAATCAGACGCTGCAGCAGAGACAGAAGGAGCGTGAGGGGGTCAAAAATGCAGCGTTATCAAACAATCCCCAGAAAGCAGCCCCTCCTGCCCCAGACCCCCCACCTGGGCTTACAGAAACAGGACAGACTCCCACAACGCACCCTGCCATTCTGCCAGCCCCGAGGGCTCCTCCAGACAGCTCAGGAATTCAGGATAGGGATCCGACAAGGTCTACAGCTGGGAGGAGAATTTCGACCATCCTCCGTTTCACCCTCTTATTGTCTGGGGCTGGCATCCCCAGTGCTCCCTGTCTGGCTCTGTTGTCTTCCCAGCTCAGTGTTTTGATATTGTTTTTGCTCAAGGGCAAGGGTCATGTGGGTTGTGACATCTGAGTTTGACGGGAAATGAATTGCAAACAGTGATCATAATGAAAGGTGAAAATTTAAACTTTGGGTGACTCAAACAGAAAAACAGAGTAGATAGAGAGCTTTTTGTGGTCAGCTAATCATAACGATATCACCCCCGCAGATATTAGCAACGATCCTCACAATGACTCATTATGAGTACATGATTAGTTTTCTAGATATATATGAGAAGTTTACCATCATTGAGTCCCACAAAAAAACAACACTTCTGAGTGTTTTTGATGTTAATGTTGCCAGTTTAGAGCTTCAGTAGAGACATGAGAGGACTAAATGATCAGTCCAGGGGGCTGCCATCTTTTTCCACTCTGATGCAGCTTTGTTGACTGCAGTACAAGAGACTATTTTCCAGGGGGCACTATTGAACTAAGAGAGAAATACAAGTTTGCAACTGCTGAGCCAGAGAGAAACACTTGAGCTCGGTGTAGTTTGAACACATGGAAGTTAAACGCAAATAATCCAACTGGTATTGATAACTCAGACCCCCAACCTTGGATATTTTTGTAAACATTTAAATTGATCCGGCAGCTGAAATAAGTGTCAAAGTTAATTTTGTCACCAGATAGCAGCCACCATTTGACTGAAACAACTTTTGGTGAAATAGAAACCTGGCTTGTTTTCATACAGCACCTTTTGTTTGTGAGGTAAAACGTCTGGGTGAGATTGTATATTTCTGGGCAGAGGGATCAGATAAACCGCATTCATTTCACAGTGAAGTGACGCCAAATGTTACTCTCAGGGCTTAATAAGATAATTGCTATTTTGACATGCATGACAAAATCTCTGAAGATGAATTTTTTGGAACAGTTAAAAGCACTTTGACATTTCTTCTCTTTGAAGATTTAGCAGGGTAAAGGAAAGGGCAGGGGTGGTGCAGGAGATTTTGTCCACAAAAGCAACCATGATTTATTGTATAAACAAAGATAAAACAAGCCACCAACACCAAATCATAATCTATATCTTGGGAACAATTTGGCAATCACAATCTGGGAGGAGAAAAAAAAAAAAGAGATTGCACAAATCTTTGTCACCGCTTGATCTGAACAATCAGCTCGGCAACAGCACAGCGACAGAATGAAAGGAGTGTTCACAGCTGAGGCCACAGTGTTGCCGTCACATAGAATTTGGGCCGTGTGATGGACAGATGAGATGGACTGGGCAGATATTAGGAGTGGGAGTAGGATATGACTGGGATGCAGATAAGGCTTGTCAGGGCAGGGGAGGGGAGGGGATTGGATGGGCGGGGGGGGGGGCATGGTAGTGGTTGAGGGAGGGAGGGGGTGGTTTCATATCCAGGGAGACTGGGCGAGCAGCAGTATGCAGGTGGTGGCTGGCTGGTGCTCCTCAGCTGGGCCCGCCGCCAGCTTGGCCCCTGGGTGCCCTGCTTTGAATTCAGCCCTTTGTCCTGCCCTGGGGAGGTCAGACAAATTCACGTCTCATCATACACTGAGATAGCAATGATACAGGGTAATGACTCAGCTGCAATTTCAATCCTCCGCTGTAAGAAATGTTCATCAAAACAGCTTATCTCTTGCAGCTCAATCAGCTAATATAGATTTGTTATAGGTGAAATACATTATAAATTAACTATGACCTCATTTGGAAAAAATCAAACAACAGCAATTTTTCATCTCATTAATTTTAAGTAATGTGTACAAATATTACAAAGATAGTGGTTGTGCATGTTTATGTAAGAAACAAATCAATTTTCTGCTGTTCTGTTCGATCCATTGATTTGACAAATGATTATTTTTTATGTACATTTTTTCTGAAAAGCTGGAAAATATTTACTCGACTCTCTAATGCTGCCACTTGCCACAATAAACAGTTTAATTAGGGGAATGGTAATTTCAGTGAAATATGCACACATGCATATTAATCTGATTTTAAATTAAGATTTCTTTCATATCTGAATTAAACAGCGATGTCTATATCACAGATAAACTTCCTTGGAATCTCATACAGTCATACAGCGAGTATGCAGTCACACAGCATTTCATGTTTTTTTGGTGGAACCAGTGAGTCAGTGGCTTGGGTGGCGGCCTACTTAGACTCAGGCAGAGCAGTGGACAGGCTCTAATGAGAAGCAGGAGCAGTGAGGTGGGAGTGGGGACTGGCTCTAGGGAAGGGTCACATGGGGTTAACTATCAAAGATGAGTGCAAACCTATCCCTGTGGAAAAGACTCAGAAGAAAACATCACCCTGCACATGCTAAGCTCCCCAAACTGGGAGTTCCTCAGCTTAATTAATCCAAGACACAAGACCCCCCCCACACACCCAAACAAAGATTTGTGCTTCACTCCACAGAGCAGCGAATGCTAACACACTTTAATGGTCATGGTCACTTAGCTTGTAGACATTTTTTGGCTATGTTGTACATTTTGATTAAATTTGATCAGGCCTAATTTGAAGCAGGCTGTGTTTTAAAGCTTCAAATCAGCTCATAAATTGATTTAATTGATTGATCATGAATTGATCATAAATTCATCAATGGTTACTTGTTAGTGGAATTTATAGTTTTATACAAACAAACAAACAAAAAAAGGACAAAAAGAACTGAAACATTTGTTTTTGTGTTTATTTAAAAAAATATCTGAAAGAAAGACTAAAGTATATATGGTTAACCGCAGAAAAAAAAATGAAAATAAATTTATTATAAGAGTTGGAAAGGTTTGTGTGGGTGCATTGAGAAACACCCAGCAAATTTTGGAAACCACATTGTGATAGACAGTCAAAACCCATAGGAAAATGAAGACAGATGTGGAAGTCTAGAATTAAGTTTGTCAGAAACAGCAATGAAGTTGTCTGGACGTCTAATTTTTATGATGAAAAACTAGATATTAATGCGGCATATTGATTGAAACCAAATTTGTAAAACCTATAGAAGCACTCAGGAGTTACATTTCACAAACTGTATAGTTGTCTGAATCTGCGACAAGATTTGTTGTCATTTTAATTTTAAAAAATCAATTATAATGATGTAATTCATAAGTCTACCGTTAGTGCCAGCTGTCATCAGCTGTCAACACAAGGCTGAGTGTTTCTTAACCAAACTTAAGTGTGTATGAGCCACTGTGTAAATCTTTACTCTCAAACACATTCATCACACAGTCAATGCAAAACCTTAAGTGTGTAAAACAAATCTCTGTGCCATGATATGTTCATTAGCATTGTAAATGCTTTTGCAGATCTGAACCTTTTGTAACAAATGTGAACAAATACAGCTGTTGGCGTAGTTTGAGGGAGCTATTGCAACATTTCTGAGGAATTAATATGAGAATGTTCAGCCCTATTTAAACCAATGGACCCATGCCGACCAACAGCTTTCTGTTTTTTAATGATGAGAATATATGCCATGGCAACATACTGACTACACCCACAGCTACTTGCTTAAATTTGTAATTGATTCTATCTCCCTTGTTTGGCTCCTGCCGCAATCCTCACAATAAGAACCTTTCGTCTCAGCAACACATTAGTTTCCCTCCACTTGTCCAGACAAGGCTTTCACTGGTAATGGCCCTGTAATGGCCTACAGGTCCTTGGGCATAGGCTGTAAAGGCTATATTATTGAACAGTCAGTTCTTGACTGACAATTTGTGTACATCAGGCTGCAACTGGAACCATCCACTCAATCAGCCGATTGAACTCAAGACTGAAACTGATGAAGAAGAAAGTAAATACTTTGCAAGAAGACAGGACATGTCAGTAGGCCAGAATCAGTTCAACAGCCAGGACTCTGTCAGCTTTCACTACCTTGAACATGCTGGCTTTCTGTTGCACTTGACTCGGAGCAAACAAAACGTTTTGTTCAGACATGCAGAATGCTTTTCCAACCTCATTTCATATCAAAGCAATACTGTAGAGCAGAGGACAGACAATGATCATTAACTAATTTGGTTTGTGTGATGACGGAGAAGGAAGATATTATAGATTTGTAAATCTAATTTTGCCACCCAGTGTAAAAAATAATTCATTACAGTATGAACCCTTCTCAAGATGCATGGTGATCTAGAAATGTGAGTTATTTCTACACATTGCCCTCAGATTAGTTTATTGTTTTAGAACAAGGCTCCTCCTGCTGAGATCATTTACTGTTTTAGATTGTTTTAGGCTGAAGTCGTGCTGAAATTCAAGTTCTCAGACATCATCTATTAATCCAGTATGATCAGCGTGATGCCATTTGCTGGAGGATCTTTGTCGTAAACACTAAAGATGGCTGGCACCTGTCTCTGCAGATACTGCATAGCAGAAGAACCCCTGTGTACTTTGCATATTTATGTTTTAATTGTATTACAAGCCGCATGGTCTATTAATGCTGTTCTGTTCCAATTGCTGCAGTGACACAAATATGCCATGTTCACTGTCAGCCCTGGTGTGTATGTATTTGCTCAGGTGTGCAGCATGGAGAGAGAATCTAGGATGGCATGCTATTGTATGAAAGGCAGGTGTAAATAAAAACCTTTAAAGTGCTATGCACTGAATCATCTTTATTTTCAAGTCTGACTTGTAAAGACATTGCATCATAGCACTTTGATCCTCACCTAAAGACGTCAAACCAGTATATGGGGAGACCAAGCTGATTCATTTTTTTTGGATTGGTTTAATATTGACTTTGAGGATTAAAGACTTTGTACCTACCTTGAATGACATTGAAGTGGTTTATATCTTCTGCATCATCCCAGACAGTTTGAACACAAACTTTGGACCAAGAGGATGGAATCCAATGTTCCCAAGGCAAGTTGACAAGAAATGTCAAGAAGAGACATGCACCTTCAAAGGGCAAGCCACAGGCAAGGGTTTGTGGGTAGGTTTCTGCTGTGTGCAATGGCAGTTCTCTGTCAGGGCTTGCTGCCTCCCCCTGAGCCTCCAGTTCCAAAACACCCGAAGAAGAAAATCAGGCCACTCTGTCAATCTGGAGGTTGACACCACTGCTGTGTGGCTCACAATCCTCTCATTTTTTGTGATTTGTGAAATAATGAAAGCTTTTTATTATCACGTATGCTAGGAACTCAAATCAACAATTTAAGGCAATAGCATTTTGGAAAATACGCTTATTATTTGCCAAGAGTTATGTGGGGATATGAATACAACTCTCATGTCTGTCCATTAAATATAAAGCACTGCCAGCAGACGTTAGCTTAGCATAAAGGCAGGAAACAGGAGGAAACATCTAGCCTGACTATGTCAGAAGGTAACAAAATCCACCTACCATCAACTGAAGGCTCCACTGCCAACATGACATATAGCTCCCAGCCAAGAAAAAGTCTGACACAAACACCTGAAAAATACAATTTGTCATTTTTATACTTTTTTTATATGAATTAAACAAATGAGATGTAACATATTAATTGGTGAGCTTTAGAGGTGCTGGTAGGTAGATTTGGTTGCTTTTTGACAGAGCCAAGCTAGCTGTTTGTCCCTGTTTTCAGTCTTTATGCTAAGCTAAGCTAACTGACTGCCGGCAGTAGCCTTTTATTTACTGGACAGATATGTGAGTGATATCAATCTTATTCTTCATCTAACTCTCAGCTAGCAAATAATCGTATTTGCCAAAATGTCGACAATGCCTTTAAAACAAGCTCATACTGGGATCTCTGTCGCACATGAATCAAACTTTCCGCTCTCAAAAAGAGCCTATTTAATACAGAAAGCTACAGTATGGGGCTATATCATGAATTTGGCAAAGCAAAGTATTTCATAACAGAGTTTTACTTATTCTATTTCAAGACCCTGCTCAGTGGTTAGCGCTCAACGCCATGAAGCTGGTCACGTCTCACTTGTCAGCAGAGGAAGTCAACAGAGAGCTTTCATTGAGGCGGGCACGGTTAGTCTGATGACATATATGAAGGTGGGGGTGAGGAACATGTGAACTCAGATACCGCCGTGCCATCTTGGGAGTCAGCCAGTTGGTGCCCCAAGGAAGCCCAAGCTAGCACGAGGACTTTGAGATTCAGGAGCCTGTTCAGACAAACTGCCGTGAAGGTCTGACTGCAACCAAGCAGGAGCTCTAAGAAACCTGAGCCCAGCGTAGAGCCACACATGCTGATATGCACAGCAGAAAGAAGTGCACCGGCTGGGGCGAGGGCTGGGCTGACGCTGGGATTAGGCCAGATATTGCTTCTTTCAAAAAACATCACAGTACATGGCTGTGTTCAGCTCTGGTGGCTCCACTTAGCTGACTGACTGTAGTGTAATCAATATTTACTCATAACGGCCACACTGGGAGGTCATGACCTTTGGTGTTTGTGACTGGTTATAATCTTGAGTTAGAGCTCATAGATCCTGATTTATCGGAAAAAAGGGAAAAAAAACAACTCACTGAACAATTACAGAAAAGTGTTCAATGATGATGCAATAGCACAATAATATAGCACAGATATCTATTTCTATTTACTTAGAATTCACAATCAGTGAGAAGCTGTTTGCATTCTTTTAAATCTTGCAGCATATTATTTGTCTGTTTTTCAGACCATCAACCTGTTTTCCGCAGTAAAGCCTTAAAGGTCACGCTGTCTTTATTACACCCAACATTTCATCTCTAAATCCATCTTCATTAAACACAGACGAAGGACAATAGCCTTTCTTGCACTTTCAACACTTAACCTCGCCAGGCACAACAATATTGTAAAAGTGCAAATCTCTCTCCAAAATGGCCCCACAGTTAATAATTAAGCCATGACATTTGGGAGAGACACCAAAAAATCCATATGGTGAAATTTACTAACCTTTTGAAAAGCTGGCGAGAGGGGGCTGTTTCTCTGCAGTTTATTTGGGCCGTTTTAGTCCTCATAATAAAACTGTCAGAAACACACCAAAAAGGCCAGGCGGCGCACAAAGGATGATTGTCTGCTGTTAACAGGAGGAGAGTATGAGGCTAATCAATGCAGTCCAAATCAAAGCTCTATTAGAGGAGCTCCAGCTCTGGGGGGCAAAATGGACAGAGAGACACTACTGACAAATGATATTCATATGTAAGATTATGGATTATTAATTCTCATGATGAACTGATAATGATGTCGGTTCTCACTACAATGAAAAAGGTCACTTCAGGGCAAAGTATCACTGGCCTTTGTCTTCTAAAAATACTGATGATCAACTTAGAACAGGTCATCCAGGAGGTCAAATGTGGCCCACTGGTCATTAGATGATCTCGGTGCAATAGTTGCACTCTAAGTACCGTATTAATAGCCAGCGTGGCACTCACCAGATTTACAGTTTTATAAAGATCTTTGGGAATTACTTAAAATTGGATCGAATTTATATAAGCAAATAAAAACCATATAATATAACAGACATCTTTTATAACTTGCCACATGAAGGACAGAGGTCAAGCTTTATTTTCTGAGCAAATGTATGTCTTATAAGTCAGTGATGGCCTCCAGAAAGCCAAGCAAAAGTCCTCTCATTGGACTCATTAAGGGTATATAATAAATAGGGCATACATGACGGGAAGTGTGCCATATACTGAATTCCTCACAGTTTGGTTTAGCCTTCATTGGCTGTTGACTTTCAGATTTACTGTCCACGCTCAACCCCGGGTGCACACTGCTGGTGATTTATCAGCCTCACAGGTGAGTTCTGTCGAAACATCCAGGGCTTAAATATACAGCTGAGGGCTCACCTTGTCCATCGCTGTATCCCACGTCCAGAGGTAATGTTTGTCAGAGCTGCTGTGAACAGCAACTCTACCCAAAGTCATGCCTGAGCCAGAAGTTTCCTCTCCTCTTCCAAGTTTATCCAGATGAAAAAAAAGGAGTTACTATGAATTCAAACTTTCAGATTAAACTGAAAAGTTATACGCAAACATGTTTTGGGAAGAGCAGTAACACACATAAAAGGGGATCCTTATTGACATGATTTGTAAATTGCCTGAGTAACATGAACTGCATTGCATACGCTCTTCCAGCTCTTGTGGTTAATATGATTGCTGCCTTTATCTACCTCACTGACAGATTTAATTCTCAGCTCCAGTTTGACAAATGCACATCCATGCAACACACCGGCAAACAAAAGTTTGCTTAGTCAGTGCTGGTGTTGTCTATTTGCCAGAAGGTAACTGAAGTCAAGGAATAATTGCACACAGACAGGTATCAGTTAGCCGCACGTGTCATGCGGTGGAAAACAGAACAATACTAATTATGAGTCAGTTATCAGTCGCTTTATATGAGTAAAATTAGATTAATCTATGTTGTCACGGACCACATATTAAAGAAGAAATGACACATGTGTGCATGAACCACCCTCTGCTGGAGCTAAAGGACAGAATGATGATTCAAATCTTCAGTGTTACGCATCAGAGCAGCCTGGAGCTGATACACTGATAATAAAAGCAAAATTCACTTTGTGGACAATTAGAATGTTTGTTTGAACTTTAATTTATTCGAAGGCAAAAAAAAAAAAAAAGAAAAGTGAAGCAAGGACTGATCCTCAAACACAGTGGCTACTTTTTCTTTTCCATATGTTTTATTTAAAATAAAATTATATGATATATAATGTCAGAAATCAATTGCTTGTGGCAAATGGAGGCAGCAGATAATGCTAAAACATAGTAGTTATATTATAGTTTAAAGCAGAAAAAGTATGAGTAATAATCAGAAAGAAATGTGTGGTTGTTGTCTTTATACCAGAAAAATCTCATGACATTACTCAGTTGCCAGATGAAATGGCAAATTGCAAAGTCCAGGGCGTCTGAGGTAGGAGCGAGAGCAGGACTTGGATTCCAACATCAAGGGAGAGGCTCCTGGAGGTTAGGAGTGCTGGCTTGTGTTAGACCTTAAGGTCATCATTCCTTCAGCTAATGCCCCTGGCATCACCTTCCTCCTTGACTTCAAACACCCTGGCTACATTCCTAGACCATGTACCAATAAGCACTAATAATGCAGAAAAATGAAAACCAAAACAGATGGGCTCCAATAGTGGTGGGGATTACGGAGCCCTATCCAGGGCTCTATCTGCACCCCTGGGCACTGAGAGGTGAATCTCACACCATCTTTTTCTCAGCGCAGGAACAGAGGTAGGAGGTGAAAAAAACAGTTGCAGCAATATGTTTACATGTCCCAGAAATGTCTACGGAGAGGTTCAAATGGTCATTTATTGCTAGACATGAGAGGAATGAATATAATGAATTGCATATGAACCTCCCTTCGAATTGTGCCTCACTTGTATTTTCATTTACTACAAGATTCTATATATCACTAATACACTTTCCTCTATGGGAAGTGTCCTTCTTTATTCGGTATTGCATCACTTGTGGTTAGATTCAGTAAAATAGTTTCCTATTGTGGGATCAATAAAACTAAGAGTAAACCGCTGTTACTACATCTGTGCTGGACCTGTAGCATGCAAACAATGCCTCATACAGTGGCAGCAGTGTTTTTGTGCCACTGACTGACACAATAAAGCAACGCACCGCTGTGAGGACATGGTTGGATGTTTGGCTGCGACCCCTCTCTCTGGTCAAAACTGCAGCATAGTCAGTCATTTGATTATGCACAAGCCCTCAAGGCTCAAAGAATATGTGTCAGACGCTGGTTAAAAGTCTCCCATAACAATTAACCACACGCCATGGAAAATGCCCAATGAAAACACCCAAAAGCCGCCCCCCCCCCCGCGCTCTCACTGGGGACTCACTGTGAACTCCTGTGAACTCTGTGAAATCATGAGAAGAAATCTAGACTGTATTGAACCCACAAAACGTCTGAGTGTCTTTGGCCAGGCAAAGCAACAATTAATTGGGCTTGGTTTGCTCCAAAAAAATGTAATATTGGTCTGTTGTAAATGTGATATTGAAAAATGACAATTAGGAATGTCACTGGCATGCCAATTTAAAGTACAGTACATTCAAAACAATGACTATTTCAGAATGAGCATGGTGCATGGTTTGAATGAGTCACTCACCGACTGATTTAACATGATGAAGTGATTGCGGGATGTGCAGTCTTGTTGCTCACTTTCAGCTACTGTCTTACGTCCTGCTGTGGTTTTATGGGGCACCTGGTGAGAATTTTGCTTTAAATTACCCTGAATAACAAATCAAGCTGCATATGTTTTTCATAGGTCGGGCAGGAGAAGCTAACGGCTAAGAAAGAAAATGAATGACAAACCTCTATTTGTGTCTCAGGTGGAAAATTTCAGGATTTTGGTTATCTAATGAAAATATTGTCACTAGACTCATTTCCTATGTGGTGCCAGAACGGCAGAAGAGTAAATGTGTGAACAGTTTACTGAAGGCCAACTCTTAACTCTCCGTGAGTTTGTGTGTGTGTGTGGGTCTCCGGCTCAGGTTTCAGCTTGACTGTTTTCATATCGAGGCCACACTTACCTCAACCTCTAAGAGTCTTCTTTGGCCGATTCACGCCCAAGTGCCAGCGAACAAGCAATGACATAGGTTATATTCACTCATTGCCTCTGGTGTTTGAAAAATTGAACAGGACAGGAGGTGAGAAACAAGCAGCAAGGACAAGAGGATGTAGAGTGTGGAAGTATAAAGGATCAATAAAAATTGACATTTTTATTTGTATTATGCACCTAGAGAATGGGTGGAACTGAGATATTTTGGATAAATGTAGCTGCACTCTGATTTTGTCCACTTGGGGCAGCGGAAATCAGCTGTGGACACACCGCTGACGTATCATTGCCTTCTAAGTTTATGTGGCAAACAGTTGCTTATTTACACATCCAGCACGGATGAACGTTAGCATTCATTTGGAGTCGTGTTTCTGACCACCTGGTGAATGTAAGTCCAAAATTCACTCTCCTTTTTGCTCTGTTTTTGGCCTCCACTAAATCTTGAGGGACATACTTTATCTGCCTCTTTAGCCACTAAATACGGTGAGTTTTTAGAGCTTTTTTTGCTGAAAACGGTTGCCTGCTGCGGCCGAACACAATTTAATGAAAACTGTGAAAGTTCCAAGACTTGGAAAACCAAAACAAAATAAGCTGAAAGATGCTAAAAAGCTCCATAAAGCTGAGGGGGACTGCAGAATGGGGTGATAATTCCTTGTGGGTTTGTCACTGTGAGTGACCCCTGTCACATACAAGTAGTCATGTGATCCATTGTTAATATAAAAATATTGATTATAGTACCTTTAAAGCATAGTTTTTTTATGATATCAATAATGAAAGTACTCTAATAACTGCACATCTCTACAGTTTTGGACAGAAATAAGCGCAAAGACATTTTTGCAAAAATATATATCATGCATGAGAATTTATGGTTTTTGAGGGTTTATTGTCACATTTCCTCTACAATATCAACTGCAGGGGCTTCTGTCCCCCTCGCCACCCAAACACCTCGCTGTAAGCTCACCTGGCCTGCCCTCAAAAGGGAGAGGTTCGAGCCAATTGTACTGTCTATCCCGTGCAAACACAATGTGTGCGTAGCAGCCCCATCTATGTTTACTGTAAATGTGAGCCTTTGTCACGTCTGTTTACTCAGTCTTTGTCGTCTTTCACACTTGAATCCACATATATAACATGAGCCCAACACACACAAACACACACACACACACACACCATTTCCTGTTCAACGTGACATCTGCAGATTTCTAATATTTCCACAATGTAACTTTGGGTAACGAGGAAAAGAATCAAAAATACTTCTGTTTGTCGGTGGCTTTGACCCATTTTTTCTAACATTTGCATACTCAAACGAATCTCATCCAATCAGGGTTTAAGACTAAGTTGATGTCACTGCATACTGCTTCCGGGGATTATAGCCTATTGGTGTGACAAGTGAAGATGAATTGCAGTGTACTTGCCAACAAGTCCAACACCTGGCTGTCAGATTGAAGACTTGATAGTAGAGATATATATATATATACCACACATGCTCTAAATCTCTTAAGATTTGACAATTTCATGTGCTCCTTCTGCTCAGGAATAGCAGCCAAGCTTATTAAACCCTGTCAGAGTATGACTCTATTGAGTCAGAGTACCAGGGATCATAAATGTTTATCTGTGTGGTCACATGACTACACAGACAGTGGGTGGAAGCTTACTTGGCCACATTGAGGAGCTGTCAAAGAGATGAAGCGCACCCAGATGGTACTTCCAAGCAGCCGCCTGACAGGCCCTGAGGTTATGGGCGGGGTTCGCTCTCTAGTCATGCAGCTGTATTGGTATGTCACCTTAACTTTTCTCTGACCTCACCCTCGCTACAGGTACATGTTCCTGCCTCAGCGTCATCATTCCCCCACAGACAAGTCATACACTGGAATGTTTTCAAACTTCAGATCAGGTCAAATGTTGTAGTCAAAAAACACTGGTGAATCAACGGGGTGTGCTCACTGTTTTGTTTGACATTAATAACATTAAGAGGCTATAGCCATGCTAGCGCCTCTGTGAGGCTTCAGCTAAATAATGTCAGCATGCTAACATAATCACAATGACAATGCTGACATATAGTGTTTACCATGTTAGCATGCTAACAATGACTAATTAGTCATAAATCAAAGTATTGATGTTAGGGGAAAGGTCAGAGGATCACCAAAGTTATTAGGGTTCATCTTTTGGGCACCATGAATGTCAAAATTTCATGGCAATCCATCCAACAGTGGCTAAATGTAATAATGTAATGAGTCGAGAATAGAATGAAGCAGGTGATTTTTGGGACTTGAAATGTCACCATGTGAATGATCACTGAATGGCATTTATTTAATGTTATCAGGAGAAAGACATTGTTTATTCATCAAACCAGTCAACTTTGGTCAATTAGCAACTTTAACATTTTGAGAATGCACATATGACAATGACAACAAAAGGTTTATGGTCTGTACGAAATAAATAGCACATTGCTCATTTACAGCTTGGCTGAAGAAAAAACAAAAACAAAAGGGTTAATCTTCATATTAAAAAGGCATACAGATGAGTGGTGACACTCATGAACTCACTAATTGCTCAACAAAAACAAAAATGCTCTCCTTTTTAAATAAAGCTTTTCAGTTTTAATATGTACCTTCAAGAGCCTGTTATAGTTAAATAAATAGAATGCTTTCCATTTTTAACATGCACATCCAATTTGCCTGGGGAAAGTATTTACACTTCACTGATCCTACTCGACCACCAAATTCTCCGCCTTTTTTCTAACCTCTAAACGATTCTTTCTCACTGCCAACTCTCATACATACACAAATGTACAGTCACTCTTGCAGACATGCTGCACCTATTTACTATTAACACAATATCTAAACCTATTGAAAGTGATCAAAATGCTAACGGTGAACATGGAAATCCATGTAGTGTAAAGAAGAAACAGTCCAAACACCACATCTTAACCGAGGGGAGGGAGGAATGAGGGGGCGGGGGGGCTTACAAAAAGTTTTAGTTTACAATTGATCATGCACTGTATAAATTCACTGTGTTATTTGGTTTGAGAGTGTTTAATCAGTGGCTTCAATATCTACTTGTTTTCTTTAAGTGAACAAAGTAAAGAGTAATATCTCCTGTGACAGATAAGCGATCCTACTGAATAATCTCTAACAATTAACAAGTCTTCCCCAGGAATCTTCACTGTCCTACAAGTGGTTTTTACTATCTTTGAGTAAGCTTCTGCACAAGGCCAGGAGCTACTGCAAGGAGGTGTTTCTTCTGCCGTGTCCGTGTTAGTGTAGAAACTCCTGGCCGCTGCGCTTTAGGTTTGAGATGGGCAGTTTATTCTGTGCTGACGTTCTTGGCTCTTCTCTTTCATGACGCAAAATAAGAGTTCTGCATGGAGTAGAGGCGGTCGATGGGGTTCCCCACGCGGGCCTGCATGGAGTTGACTTCTGATGACGCCATGAAGCAGTCACTGAGGCTGGTTAAAGACGTGTCGCTGTCGATGTCATGGAATGCAGAATCATTACCTGCGGAGAGACAATATGCAGATTAGCCTCCACGATCCGGTGGCAGAGACGTCATTCAGAAACAGAACAACACGGCACTGGCGATGGAATCAACACAAATCTCGTATTTGAGATTTATAGCGGCCTTGGGAAATTATAATTACTAATAGTCACTTTGAGTAATTGCTGTTGTGTGTCTTCACAATCGTGAAAACTGTTTTGTTCGGTATCATCAAAGCTCACTTTTTGCTGCCCTCGCTGGGACAATTGTGGTCTTTGAGGGAGCATGTAAACAAGGGGCATCCTCCTAAAAGATCTGGTTAATAGCAACTGTTTACGCCTTTCATAAAACCTCAACATGTTATTTCTCTAGAGGGAATAGTTAACTTTATTACACTCTGGATCATAATGATAGTGTTGCACAAAATGGGGACAGTGTTTTGAGACATATCTTTTAATGCCTTGCCAATATTGTTCTTTTCCCCAAACCAAAGGAGAGTGATGAGACCGGGGATTTGGGTTCTTACTACCGAGAAGAACTAAATGGAGGCAAATTATAAGGAAGTTATGAACTTCAGGAAATGGTCCCTCTGGGGCTTGTTGAGGACATCACTCAGAAATGTGTTATTCCAGTTACATCCTGTGGACTAACACATGATTGACTGATTTTCTCCCCTCTTCTAATGTGTTTGCATTTTAATTCTTTGCTGTATCACACGGATATCAAAGACTAGGAGTTGTTGTTTTCCCCGTTCTGATGCATTAGCTCACACAGCCCTCAATCGTTGTCGGGATTGCACTTTATCTCAAGCTGTCCGCACTGACCACATGTTTTTACCACCATTGAAAAACATCATCAGGCATGTTTCAAAAGCGGAGGCGGAGAGTTAAAACCATATTAAAGCGATTTGAAAATGAACTTCAAAACCCAATAGCTAATGGGTACGCTTGTGCTATCTCGTGTGGGAGGAGAAGCTGCTCGCACTTCTCTGTGAGCGGCTTAAATCAGGGGGGCTGTTGCCTGAATGTCCCCACACTGGGGAGCTATGAGGTTAATCAAGGGACAGGCATGTGTGTGTTTTGAGAGCAGGAGTGGGTGTGCGTGTGTGTGTGTTTTTTTTTCTTTTTTTTTTTGGTAAAGTGGGGGTGGGATGCTCACCATATGGGTTCATGTGGTCCCCGGGCATCTGTGGGGGGGTGAGCCCCTGTTGGAACGGGTCTGTGCTATAACCGTTCTGATCCATGGCGACCAGCTGCTGCTGCGGCGGAGCCAGCGGTGTGAAGGAGTTCATCATCCCTTCCATCCGATTGGACATTACTTCTATAAGGCAATGACATCAAACGAGGAAAACCATTACAGATAAGCTGAAAACAAGGAAACCATGATGACAGAGGACATGTTTCTTAGACTGTTAGAACATGAAAAACTTTATAATACTGACAAATTGGAGTCGGGTGCTTGTGCGAGAGCTATAACCTCCAAATACCTGAACAGCCTGCATGTTTCTGTTAGTATTTCCATGGAAACCTACAGTAGTCTTTCCTGTAGCTCTGTGGCTTTTCCCACAATTCCCTTCACAGACACTGCTCTTGGCTAACTGACTTGTAAGAGGGACATGTAGCTCTTGTGGCTTCATCACTGGAGCCCATCCCCCCTCCCGCCCCCCGCCCCCGCCTGCACTTTCCTTTGCAGTGGCTTTGTGAAATGATGTCTGCCATTCATTCTGTTTGGCTTCCAAACATAATTTCCAACTTACTTTTGATGTTAAGTGTTCTTGTTTACACTGATCACATATTTCCAAACTGTATTTGCTCAATTTTTTTTCTTTTTTCTTGGACAAACTTCAATGAATTTGTCTACAGTACAGAAACGTTAAGAGAAAAAACTAAAGCACTTTTTTTTAAATTAAGATTTTCAATGATAGTGCTATTGATATGGAAATAACTTCTCATTTGCACCTTCTAACTGGCCGCATGTACATGAATAACCACTGTATTTTTCATACAGTACAGTGCCGTCAAGGACAATTTAAGATTTAGAAAATGTGAATGAGAAATGTAGTAATTATGTGGTTTCTTAAAGACCCCCTCCACTCAAAAATGTGTTTTCCTTATTGTTGCTTCACTTGAATGTTTTGCACTACGCAGAATGATGTATGAGCAGAGTTTGACACTGAAAGGCTGTTTTAACATTCATCTACCAAAGAGGGAATTTTCTCTGTGCTCACCTTAAATTTAAGACGTGTTTAAGACATGAATGTACAATTTTGTGACATCACAACTAGTTTGGAGCCAGTCGTGGTCCAATATGCAACTAATACAAGTGTGATTTTGGAAACAGCACATATACTGTACACTGAGGAGACGTCTTGTGTCCAATAGATAAACACTTGAAATGAGATTCTGGACTCCAGAGAACAGTAATATCAAGAATTTTTACTCGGTAATTGAACTTTTTTTGTGGGGGAGGTGAGACATATCAGACACAAATTATTATTTACAGCAGAGTATTTTTATGTCTTAAAACACGTCTGGAGGGGATCTTTAAAATTTAGAAAATGTGAGAAAAATGTAAAATGCAGTAAATATGTAGCGATGAAACAATTCCCAGCGAGAAGATCTTTGAGACAATGTGCCTCCATTGTGTATGTGGGGTATGTACAGGACTGTACCTTGGCCAAGTCTCTGAGAATTCTGTTGTTCTTGTTGTTGCTGCTGTCTTCTTGCCAACTTCTTCATCTGAAACCAAGGAGTCAAAGTTGTGAGGAACTCCCAAAACTAACATGCGCTCTTTAATTTAAAAAGGATGCTCCTCGCCGTTCACCCTCGAGTGAACTACATAAAATCTGTATCTGAGTGCACTTCATTGTCAAGTATCAAAGGTTTTCACAAGATAATAATCAGAAAAGAGGAGGGCGTAGACATTTAATGCAAGAGTGAGCTAGATTTGCAACTCCTTGTGCCGTTTTTTTTTTTTTTTTTACATTTGTGAAAGGAATGCAGTGATAAGTTTAACACACATAGTTGTGGTGATTTATTTGCTGGACTCTTTTTTTTCTGTAAATCTGAGATGGAACAAGGCTGTTGTGTGCGGACACAAATCGCTCACCAACAGAACTACTTCATCCCGTGTTTGCTGCTCTCACCTTAGCTCTCTGGTTCTGGAACCACACCTGGACCACCCGAACACTGAGTCCTGTCTCTGCGGCCAGCGTCTCCCTCACCTGAAGACATCCAGACAAAAAAAAGTTCCACCATCACACAAGAAAACAAAACACTTCACAGCACACTGAAATGCTTTGCCTTCCTAAACCTATCTGCCACATTTCCCAGTAGGTATGTTGCCTCTTTGATTCGCTTTGATTTCAGTGAACGCTGAATAAACGCACTGGTCTTTCTGGACCTTTGGGTTATTGCCTCTTCAAAGCCTTGGACCTGTTTTAGGGCTCAGCCTATGGAGGCGGCTCTCCTATCTCACTATGTCATTTGGTGCAGGCGGTCTGCGTTACACCAGTCTGCCTCAGTTAACACAGAACAGAATGCTGCTTGCCACTTCAAAGCTCAGCTCGGAGGTGGGGGAGATTTTTTTAATTTGAGAATTTTATTTGTGAAACTACTGCAGGGCTCGTGGTCGGCGTTTAAATCTCCATGTGTCCATTAGTGCAAATGCAGAACAGGGAATATAAAAAAAAAAAATGTTTAAAAAATACAGTAGTGTAACAGTACTAACAAATGGATATCAGTGAATTGCCTAAAAATGTTGTTGTTGTCTGAATCTGCTTTGTTATTGAAGCTTACAGACGTACCTTTCTGCAGGGTTTTGAGGACACCTCAAAGGAGGCCTTGAAGGCCCGTCTCTGTTGGGTGGTCAGGATGGTTCGTGGTCTTTTGGGCCTCCTGGGATCCTTCCCATCATCCCCCTTCCCCTGGCCTCCTATACCTTTCTCCGGCTTGATGTCCAACTCCTCATCGTCACTTTTCTCTGCAGAGAGAGTCATTTTTCTGTATCATCAGCGTGAGTTTGAACTGACTACACCCTTTTAGTCAGTGACAGTCTGCTGATAAATATATTTTCGTTCTTTCCCATTCCAGGAGATTCACACACCACAAGTGCATAATCAAAGGAGACACATGTGTTTTTAATACTTTGTTATCAATTTATTACAAAAGGAAAAGGCCACATGTACGATTAGACTTACAGAAGTCTACGACTTGTGCTTGGAGAGCACAATGAAATATGCACATTTGTCAGTGAACTGGACAATGCGTCACTTGTAATTTATTGCGCTCAGCTTTGTCTGATTTACACTGAATCAATCTCTGATAAGACTACTGCATCTCCTATGACACAGCAAGAAAATGCAATTTTTGCTCTTACAATAATGACAACTCCAATATGGATGGCTACATTTTTACTGTCAGCAGCAGGATATTACAGTTTTGGGTAGTAAAATCGGTGTAATTTTTATGCTTCCATCCCACAACGTGCCATTAAAACTAAATAATAACTTGGTTTTATTAGATTTCTGAGATCTGTTACTCAAGGAAATGCCTGTTAGGTTACTTTTTTTTTTTTTTTTAAGATTAAATTCAGTTTTATCACAAACAAACACAAAATAACAACAAGTTGAATCATGAATTTTTGTACTTAATGGAAAATAATTTTATGTGCCACACAGCCATACACATTTTGTCAAACTTTATCCACTATTAATGGTAAATAAGTGAATTGTAATTACTTTCACTTCTGTTTTTTTTTTTTAAACGATTTAAACTCTTGTTGTTAAAGAACTGGGCTGAATGAATGTTACATGAAATATGGCACTTAGTTTAACATTAGTAGTAAGCCATGTACTGTATTTCAATATCACCTGCCACAAAGTCATATAAATGTTAGATGAAAAATAAATCAATAAATAAAGATCATTGATTATCCCTCTACGTAAGGCTGAAAACAAATGCTTCCAAATCAGAACCAGCAGTGCTCTTAATGAATCCTGATGATTTCGGGGTGTAGCGGCTGCAAGGAGAGGTACGCATGACGGCTCGGTGTCTCCTGTCATCTGGTTCTGATATGTATCTACATTTCTCTGCCGAAAAAACCTACATTTCATCTGCCACACTCCGAGGTTAACCTCTGTTCATGTCGACATTTTCTCCATCTTGAAATTCGGGGATGTGCAACAAAAGACATGCCTCTGCGATACACTGGGACACAACCGAACGAGGACGAAGCCGAGCAAATATTCCCACAAGTTGACAAAAGTTGACACAGGCACAGATGTATTTGACAAATTCCCCCCGCTTTTGTGCATGTTTAAATGTGAGCCAGATGGTAGTGAACAGTGAGGCTTGGCGAGATGCCTCATTGTGTGTGGAGGCTATAGGCGAGGAACACTAGAGCTGATAAGAGTGGAGGCGCAGGCTTTCTGCAGAAAGGCCCCAAATCCTTCTGTCACTCACCATGATACAGTGATTTAATTCTTTCCAGCACCAGAGCCTGCCCACGCATGGAGAGCCATTAATACAGGGTGGCTTGGCTTCGTCCTGTTTCCACTTCCTACTGTATCATAAACCTACGCTCCCCGCTCGAATTAGAACACTACAAAATCAGCCAGTGAAAAGCTGCAGATGTAGACATGTTAGAAGTTTTTACTGCCTGGGCTGCATGCAAGATTTTCGGAGAAATTCTCAGATGTTACGTCGAATGATCCGGAAACCAGTTTAAGGACAAATTATTATTATTATTTTCTTTTTAATATTACTAATATAGCACTAAAACCAGTTAGATTCAGTTAGGACGTTTATGTTGGCTACCAGTGTGATGGAGCAGAGCATACAGAATACAACACCTTGGTGCCATATGATGATAGCACCACAGTGCTGTTCTCACTCTCGTGTGAGAGGGTGCAGAGGGCTCACCTGAGTCTGAGTCATCCGGGCTGACCGAGCTGAGTAAGTCCTTCTCCCTCTCGTAGTCGATCTTGCACAGCAGCTGACCCTCCTTCAGGACAAACTCGTCGCCTTTCCTCAGCTGGCGGTCGCACACGCAGCAGCAGAAGCAGTTCAGGTGGTAGACGCACTCCAGAGCGCGCATCACGAACTCCGTGGGGGCGATCTTCTCCATGCAGCCGCTGCACTTGGTCGCAAACAACCTGTGGGAGAAGAGAAAAGGAAGTGTTATAGGTGTGCTGATGACGGAGAAAACGACACTTGTTGTTGTTAAGAGTGTTGTGCTGTGCTTTCCTTAAGCGAGGTGTGTGGCTTTACTTTGTTTCCACAGCCCCGCTTGAGTTGCCCATCAAGGGGTTTTGATTAAGAGTCAAGTTGGCCGGCTGATCCTGTGGGCAGCCAAGGAGGTGACTCTTTTGGCAGTAGCTCATCTGTTAAAATTTCTAGGGTGGGCCCGGCCCCGCGTCATTCCAAGTGAGCTCACTCATGGGCACCCAAACCCCCCCCACCCCACCCCCTACCCCCTTGTACAGATGTAAAAAAAGAGGCTGGATCATGTTCTAATGCAGCGATCACCAAACCCTGATGACCCCAATCATGTTTCTGCTGCCAGTTTACACATTTCTCTCATATCCACAATAATTTATATGCATCAGATACCACATCAGAGACCGTGATTCATTGCTGACTACTGGGCTGCCCTCTACTCGGTTCATATCTCATCTGACTGTCTAATATCATGCCTCTATGGCGCAACACTGCCTCTATCACCATTTCCTAGACAACACCTCCATCTTCTTTTATACCCTTTCAGGAAGATGTTTGCATTGTTTTATTGGTGACTGAGAGGCATTTAATTTGTTCTCTGTTGTTCACAAGAAGCCACATTAAATGGAGCAAGAAGGCAGGGAGTGTGGTTGATCTTGTCCAGCCGTAAAGCTGGATTTATTAGTGGCCTCTTTGTTTGCCCTGGTCTGGAAGACAGCTGGCAACCGCCTATCTATTTGTGGTGAACATCTATTTCATTGTGCAAGGCAGGGAGGCAGCGAGAGGAGCAATTGACATCATCTGCTGGTTCGGGACAGGGATGAGCGATAGTGATGAATATAATGTGTAAATATGAGAGGAGGGAAACCAAAGGATGGTTTTGTTATGGTAATGCTGTTATAGGTGCTGATTGAGTACTGATACGGTGCGTGTGTATGTGTGTGTTCACATGTGTGAGCACATGTGTATGCGGCGCAGAGCAGCTGTATGCGCGCTGGAAACGAGATAGTGCGGTTTGTCTGAGCAGCTCTCTGAAATAATTGCTTGGCTATTGCTCATCAGAGCAGCATCAGCAAAGCATAATTTTATGTTATCTTAATTACATCACAACAATTGATAGCTTATTTTGCTAGTTTCATGACAGAGTCCATCCATTCTAACCAAAATCACGAGCTGTATCTGTCACAGCAAACTGTTAAACTGTAGCATCCTATTTTCATGCAGCAGCAAAACAACAGAGATACCAGAACTGGCTCTTGCAGGGTTCATAAAATCCTTTAATCTTTCATTTATTACAATAAGTTAAGGAGATTATTATTCAACTATGGAAAAACCTTAAGGATAATCCCATGAAAAAGAAATTTTGGCATGTTTCTCAAACAAGCAAGGTTCTCGTTCAAGTGACCTGCCAACCTGGATCTATCTTCTAAACAAACCACCGTGTTCGGTCACTGGAAAACAAAAAGGCAAGAGCAACAGTATTAAAAAAAAAAAAAGCGGAAAAAAAAAAAAAAATTAAAAGCAGGAAATGTCGAGTCGACTCATGCCAGTAAAGATAAACTGAATATTCAGGGACTTGTTTCACGTTTTTAGAGGGATTAGTGTGTTACATGCTGGGATCAGGGAAAAGAGGTGATGAATCTGTCAAGACAAGTTCCCAGCTCTAGCTCTAATGTTTAGCTAATGATTGCCGGCTTAGGCTAAGAAAGAGAGCAAAAAGTTGAGGAAATGACTTGTTAGCGCGGTTTTGATACGTCCAGGACTCCGCATTCACCTACAACCGCTCTCTCAAATCTTCTCATCTAGATGAAAACATTCTCATTCAGCCCTCTTTCCTTTCTTCTTTTTCCTCGCCGAGTCTAATCTTGTAAGCCATTATTTTTCTATTTCCCCTCTCTGTCACTTTGCATTATTTTTGCTGCTGTAATTCCTATTCGTCCCTTCTGGAATCTTCCTGTCCTGCTTTGTCCTCGGGTCTAATCCGGACTTTCTGCCTGTTTTCAGCCCCTGGTCCCCATTCTCAGCGGGGTTCAGATGGAATAGCCATGCATGACGCCCCTTCTATGGCAACCACACCTCCACAGGAAGGCAACGGCGACTTTTCGGATGGGCAGAGAAGGCCTTTGAGAAGCTGGCAGCAGAAGTAAATCCTTCTCTAAGGAACAAGGAGAATTAGCAGGGAGCAGTGGACTAGGGATTTAACCCTACCCCTCTCCTTTGAAAGGCACAGTCAGTCCCACTCCTGCGGCTAGCCACAATCAAACAGAGGAGGAGTGGGGAGGTGGCAGTGGGGAGAGGAGAACACAAACTCCCTGAATGACACAAGCAGTGGATTGTGGAGGAGCCTAATCCCACTTTAATACCTTTCCAAGTTCAGCTGCTAAAGAATGCTCTTTAAAACAACACCACTGTGTGAGCAGTGAAGGTTGACCGGGGGGAGGCACGCCATTCAACCTCCCCAACATTACCTGATTAGTGGTTTGGGGACCAGGCCATTGGAACAGCATGCCAACAGGAGACAGGATGTAAATGATGATTTTATACATAGAAAAAAAAAAAAACATATCAACTGGGGCTGTTGATAAGGTTAGCTGAAAAGCTCTCTGTCAAGATCTACTGGGATATTAGTGATATCAAAGAGCTGTAGGTGTGACGGGAATCTGACTTAAAGTGATTTAGGTGATCATTTACCATTTTCTGCCTCTACTTGATCCCACTGACCCGTCACACTAAGACTTGTTTCCACCTAAAGTTCACTTTCTGGACAGCTTGGGTAACATGACTCCCACTGTCGCGGAGAGGACCACCAGCATGAGACCCTCGTCCCAGCTCTCGCTTTCCTCCTCCTCCTCCTCCCACACCTGAGCGCACAGATCAAGGGATGAAACCCTCCCGTGTGGATCAATGGCTGCATCTCAAGCAGAGAGAACTGTCAATATTTACCCAGGCCTCCCCAGAACTGGACTCATAAATGAAAAAAAGAGCCCATCTCAGCACATACCTCCTTCTCCCAGAGGAATCATTACGTTCCTCTTTTTAATCCTGTGTCCATACACCTGTAATCCCTTGTCTTGTTCTTTCTTACGTTATCTATGGTGTTGTCTTTCTCTCCGTGACGGAGCGTCACACTGTCAAGGCTTGTGAGGCTACGGGATGTGTTTTTAGTAAAAACCCACAGACAAGAGCAACACAAAAAAAAGAGCATTATGAAGACAAAGCCAACAGGGACCGGCAGTTATTTTGTGTGATGAACACTTCAGCCGAGCCAAGTGCAGCTGAGAGACTTCGGCCTCTCCGCTGCTCTTCTTCTTCCCCTCTTTTCCAGGCACTTTGGAGAACTATGCACTCTCCCTTTGAACAGATTATAGGCAACTTAAAGTGTGACAACATCTTAAGCTCTCACCACATGTTGCCAATGATTTCCCTTCTACAGACCTTACATTTAATGCTTCTGCCGCAGTGATAAGCATCAGGAGGACTGGGCGGGATAAAAGAAACCCAGAAGAATAAGAGAAGGAGAGGAGGGGGGTGGGGGGGTGGGGAGGGTGGGGGAGAGTATGGAGCTGCTTACGGCGCTTTATAATCATGCTACATTTAGCAACACGTGCAACTGTCTCACCTACTCCCCTTTTGCTATTGAACAAGCCTCGGAGAAATACTATAACAATTAAGGGAAGAATAGCCCGGGCTATTATGTCACCGCATCCCTTCAAAGACAGAGAGGATGAGGATTATCCAGGCAGCAGCTGTAAGCTATTACTTTGAAGATGGGCTCTTGTGTTTGGGCAGGAAACCTGTGGCCATGCCAATCATCCTGAGGTGAGAGATGATGCCTGTGAGGCAGGTCAGATCAGGGCCTCCGGGCAGGACGAAGAGCGTGTCGAGCAATCGGTCAATCGCGCACACTAGTTATTTCCTGATTTATTGGCTACATCTCAGATTGGTCTTTCCTTTACAGCTTAGCAAAGCTGAAGTGGAAATTGTTGATTTCAGAGAAGTTATAAGACTTGAGACCACTCTCATATCTGTCTGGTAAACATACTGCTTACAGCCAGCAGCCAATTAGCGTAGCTTAGCAAATAGACTGAAAACAGAGGAAAAATTCTCCTACCACAATTTCTAAATCTTACTCATGATCTTGTTTGTCTAATCTGCGTAAAAATGACAACTTGTGGTTTTATGGACTATTTCGGGTCGACACTGTTTGCCTGGCAAACCTTTGTGCAATTTCTCCTTCAAAGAAAATTTATTTAAACTCAATTTTTAACCGGATGCCTGCACTAAGTGAATAACTCATTCTTGTCCAAATTTTTAGGTGGAATCTTGTTCTGTTTGTTGTCTGGAAAGACAACAGACGAAGCTGTCTGAACGAGGCAGCAGCGGTCTCCGAACTGCTGAACAGCCACTTCTCAGCTCCTCATGAGACACGCCTTATGTGAAAATTGGTTCTTAGCAACAGTATCAAGAGCTTCGGCTAAAGAGGAAAACATTTGATGCCCAGATGTTTCGCTACACACGGATGAATGAAGGCAAACCTTTTCAACTTAGTCTCAACATCTTGAAAATTACTTTGTTATGTACAGTCCTGTTGTCCTCTCAGTGCAGCAGAATCTAGATGGTGACCACTGGTCGCCGTCTAGTTACCTGAATTGAGCTAATACGAGTGTCTGATTGTTTGCAGAGGGGCGGATGATAAATGTTCATTACAAAAGAAAGTTCTATCATAACACAACAGGATTCTGCCTCTATGAAAAGGAGGTTAAAACAAACTTTCAGTCTGCATGAACAGTACAGCATAAAAAAAAGTGGTTCCGAAAATGCTGTCGGCGTAAATGATCTCAGTGGCTGACCTTGTTTCATAGTATCAGCATTTCTCTTTGGAGCATAGATTCATGGAGAGTAATGAAGCCAAATAAAAAGTGCCATCCTTCTGCTCCCAAGGGCCAGCTCCAGTCAGCTCTAAAAGCTGCTTAATCACCATCCCGTGCTTACTACATTAGCATAATAATGGCCTTTAAATTGAGGCTCTTTGTTTTTTAATTAAACTCCCAGCAGGTAAAAGTAAAACACATTAACGGGAGATGTGTACACCACTAATGGCCCAAAGGTGCCTTCTTCATCACACAGCTCTGGCCACAGGGTTCTGCTTGTTCCCCGCACTGAGGCACAGCACCGGCTGCCTGCGAGCTCACCGGGGAGGAATGAGATGAGCTGATTGCACTTGGCATAGCAAAGATAATAGCGGAGACATGTTCAACGTGTTAGTGTATGCATATGCACCTGCCCTACATCTCCGAGGGAGCGCACTTAGTAATAGCTGCTGAACAGAACTATACTGTATCAGTAAAAAGACACCGGTTACAGTTAGTCTGGAGTGAAGTGCTTCCAGGATCGTCTGTCCTACAAGTCGGCTATTGCGAAAATAAATACGGCCACTTTATTTCTATGGCAGCATGAGCTCCTATGTGCAGGAATGTGCAGTTCCTCAGACCAGTCCCCGGCCAGACAGACATCCCTCTGCATATCTACGCAGAACGCTATACTGCACACAGCTGCACAAAGAAATCCTAACCCTTAAATCGTTATTCAAATGATCTCATTCCAGGGGGCTGTGTGTTTCACAGATTACTCAACACATGTGCATTTTAACTGACAGCGAGGGTTTAAAAACATGCAAATAGCGTGCACATATCTGTTACAGGTTTTCACCTATTTTGCTTTAAATATATCATGTGTGTTACTCGAGGCTGGGAGGTGCGGTAAAGGAGATAAGAGAAATCTATACGATAAGGCTACACATGACACTGCGTACAGTCAATACTGCGTGTCCATGCAAAGCTCCATAAGCAACAGCGGCATGCTGAGAATTGTCTTGCAGCATCAAGTGATCCACTGCTTCTCCTTCACGTGTAACTGCTAATGAGTCCACAGGAAAACAGTCTCTCTCTCCCTCTCTCTCTCTCTCTTTCTCTCTCTCTCTCTCTCTCTCTCTCTGCGTGGAAATAATCCTCCACAGCCACACAGGTAGAACAAAGCTCATGGAGTGAAAAGGACAGTGTATTGGGCAGCAGAGGAGGCTAAGTACACATCTAAATACAAGAGTAAGCAGGCAGGCACACATGATGCTGTTTGGACAGCTGGTGTTCCCGAGTATGTAAAATGAGTGCAACATCGCATTTAGGCTCAGTTTTTAGAGCTTAGAGTAAACAATATGGTCGCAGCGACAGCATCAGTGAGGAAATTATGACTGTAAAATTGGATACGTTTTTTTTTTTTTTTTTTTCTTCTGTTTTGGCTTTTTCCCTGCATATTTTTTACCTGTTCTGAAAGCAGACTTTATCCTTAAACAAATAAATTAAGAGCTTGTGAATTACAAGGCTGTTATAAACTGCTTTGCTCTGCCTTTTGTCACTCCGGTAAGAGTTTGTAAGGGGCCATCACCGCTGGAGATGTGACATGTTTACAACAAGAACCCTCTTAAAGCAAGATGCCAAGAACCGAACAAAGAAGTCTGTATAGCTCGCATTAAAAGCACCTGTAAAATCATCTGCACCCATTTTATATATATATTTTTTTAATAATTCTGTCGCCGGGTGTCTGTTTGTGCGCCACTTCCAAGCTAATCTGCGTGAAGTGGAGCAGAACCCGCCATTAAGGGCTCAGCCCCGCTCTTGACGAGCCACCGGGACTTGATTGCTGCTTCTGAAAGAGCTGGGAGAGCAGAGAGAGTGATGGCTACAACAAGTGTAATGGCTATCACATGTTATAGAGCTATAGCTGACTATAACTGCCCACAGATACTCTAGGTGCATTTTTTTGTAAATTTTTTCTTTAATGAGAGTGACTGTAAGGTGGACTCAGGAGCAGTCATCGTGCTTATATCTCTTCAGGAGAAATGAAAACAATTATGATCTCATGTCCAGTCAGTCTAATAATAATTAGTTCTCAAATAGTGGATTAAATCATGAAATGAAAAAAGTAGAAGAAACCCCAACCAACACTAAGATACTTTACTTTCTTTATTGTAAGAAAATAAATGGACTCATCTTACAGATTCAGCGCTGGAATGGTTAAAAAACAACATTTGGATTGGAGGGCTTTATAATTACTATTGACCCAGAGGTTCTGGGTCTAAGAAATAAAACAAACAGTAATATGAGGTGTTCTAAAGCACAACTCTGCAAATATGCAAAGACAGGGTCTGGTGGAGAGCATCACGCTTTGGCTTCTTTTCTCCGCTCCTAATCTGTGGGCCTACACAATATTAAGACGGCTTTGGAGCCACTTGTGACCCAGCTGTGCACTAATGAAAAATTCCACAGCTCTGTGCAGAGGCCAATGGAGCTTGACCCCTTTCCACCCTGAACCAAGCAATGTCCATCTTGAGGAGTTTACCAGGGCTGAAAGATACTGGATTAATAGGTAGCAATGAAGAAAGAGACAATCTGGGAAACACTGGAAAAAAAAGCCCCAGTGTGTTTCCCCCCTTTTCTCTTCCTCCAATCTTTAGTATATTGGTGTGGAGTAAAGTGTTTGCCCAGGTTTTAATGGGCAGAGATGATCTGGAGATCATTGTGATGGAGGCTGGTTGTATGAGGGGGCTCTGTTTACTTAACAGAGATTCAGTCTAAGCCCAAAATTAGTTTGGGGGGGAAGAGAATGTGAGGCAACCAGGAATTAGACGTTGTTCACAAGATCCGGATTCATCTGTTTGTGATCCTGCTGCCCTTGATTCTCTGTCTCTGTGTCTTAACCAAGACAAAAGTCAGCTCTATAGAAGCAAGATATCAAAAGAGCAGCGACCATGGTGAAGTCTGCTGACTGCAGAGCCCACAGATACTCTACAGCATAATGTACACCATGTTAACTGCTCAGATAAGTCAACAAGCAACAGTAGTTTTTATAAGGATGTATATGTTTTGGTCTTGTCTAGCCTTTCGTTATCTTTACCTTTTTTTCTTGGCATTTATTTATCCAAACTAAAACATAATTTAAAGAACGCTCAAATCAGCCACCCACTCATCTCCTGTAGATGCTAACATTCAGCCATACAAACACATAGCGATGCAGATAACATCTACAATATGGAAATAGAAATGGATGGAATAGAAAAAAGAGGTAGAAAGGAAAAATAGACAAAAACTACAATTTCAAGGGTGCAGAAAAAAAATAGAAAAAAAAGGACAAATGGACAATCACAATAAGAAGGTAGCACACACGAGCAAGAGTTTTAAAATTAGGGCACGGCTGAAGTTCGATCAGAAGCTGGTGGTGCCTCAAAGACTGTGGTGGGATCCATTAATTAAACAGGATCAATACCAAGCATTTCACCTGAGGCAGCCTTCACAGAAAGACCAGTCAACTTAAATTCTCATCAGAACCAACGATAATAATCAGTCTCTCTAGGTGCATCCAAATCATCCGCTCTCTCAAATTGCCACATACTTTAAAAAAAAAAAAAAAACGAGTCCACCTATAATATCCTTGAGGGAACAGGACTACAGAGCTAAACGTGGGGTGGGAGGGTGGGGTGTGTGAGAGAAAATGAAAAAAGGCAAAAGCAAATGAAAAATAAACATTGTTATTGAAAGACAGGATGCTTTAAGACCCGGGGGCCAGGGATTAACATTCAGATTAGCATTCAAATAATATATTTGAATTTCTGATCAGCAATCCTCTTCAAAGCGCTAAATCCCAAGATTAGCAGGTGTTATGCTAAAAAGCTGTGTTTTTTTTGTCGGAACGTAGCTACACTAGCCAAACAAATATGTCTTTGAGTGTGAAGGGCTGGCATGGATGTATGGCTGTAACCATGGCGACTGAATGGTAGTTAGGAGCCTTGGAGAGGGGTGCAGTGTTGGAATGTGTCAAACAGACAGAGGGGCGCACACACACCGCAGAGCAAACCAAAAACCTGCTGTTTCACTAAAGACCATCAGCTACATTATAGAGACCACCAACAAATTCCAGGGATCTCCGGGTCGCGAGGGAAAGAAAGGTCATTTTGCATCGTCATTTTTTCTTTTTTTTTTTTTTAAATACATTCTTTCCCATTTCTTGATTTAAGAGTGCCTGCATGTCCAATGGAGTCAAACATAAAAGTGATGAATTTATATTGGAAGAATAGAACAAATGATAAAAGCTCCCCTCACAAGAATCATGCTGTGTTCACCGAAATGCCAAGCACTAAACATTTCATCTTCACTCGCCACACGAAACAGAGCTAGAAAAGGTTTAAAAAAAAAAAAAAAAAAAAAAAAAAAAAAAGCACAAGTACCAGGACTTCTCAGGAAAGCTATTTGTATGATTCATATTCAATTCTTGCAAAAAAATGTGGTTTCCCCTTTGTGTAGTCGTGCGTACTCACCGGCCAATCATTGTTGTGTCATATTTGAAATATGTTGCATAAAATCGTCTTGTTTTGCTGTTAGTGTTTTCTGTTCCTAATTTATCATTGTTATCTATGATAAACATTCCGCGGGAGGTACAAACAACCTTTAAAAGAACAATAAATGAATTGTCTGCCTTTCTGATGCGTGCTCAAACCTGCATTGTGTATGTGCATGTTTGTGTGTTTAATCTTGAAAGGGAAATTCTCTCTCCCGTCGCAGCAGCTAATGTTACTGTGAAACTATTTTGTTCATGTCTTAAAGTATTCGAGCATGCATTTTGCCTCGGGAGGTCTGGCAGAGGACTTGTCTGATGCCCTTACTGCTCTTTCTCTCTACTTTCCTCTGTCTTTCCCACACACACACACAAAGGCACACCGAGCGTTTCTCTGTCATGTGGTTGGCGGAGTGTAAAATCTCATCTCTCCAGCTGGAAGGGAACAGGTTCGACAAAATTCCCTTTTCTCCACGTGGAGCCTTCGAGGCACAGAATGGAATGGCAAAAGCATGGCACGGCACGTCTGGTCTCTCCGCAAACCAACCGACAGTGTATCTGCATGGCCCCGCGGCGCTTACCTCGAGTCAACTCAGTGGTCTGAGCGAGGCCCTTTAGTGACTGCATTATGACCCCTAACAGAGCACTGACAGGGTTTGTTTTCCCCTTTGCTCTAGCTGAGGACTCAATAAATTGACATTGTATTGTACTGAAGCGCACGCAGATACAGGTGCCTCCGCTCTGATGATTTATACATATGAGGCCCGGTTAAACAGCTCGATATGAATTCTCAAGAGAGCGAGATGTGGCGGCAGCTGTAGTTATGCGAATTTGGCTGTGAACAAGGGCGATCTCTCCGGTGCCCCTGCCACTCATTGTACACATGATCTGGCCGATATGGAACCTTATTTGTCTTCGAATGCGATGACAATGTCTCCTGCCGCATTGACACCCGTGTTCAGCCCTCTCAGCAAGGAAAAAGGTTTGTATTCAGCCACCAATTTTACACTCTCTTTAGGTCCAGGAGTGTCTTTGTGTGCTGGGGAGCAGCCTATTCTCTCTGGCTGTCTGAAAAAAGCAGCTGTTTCTATAATGCTGTGGCAGCACTTTATGCTGCAGAATGATAAATGAAGGAGAAGAGGCAGAGCTGAGCTGCAGCTGAAACACACACGCACAAGCAGGAACAATGGCATAGGAGGGTCTGTGCATTACATGGATATGCTGTTTGTCTGCCTCGCTGTTGCTTATGCACACACGCTCTCTCTCTCTCTCTGCAGGTTAGACTCCTGGAGCTCACCCATAGCCAGAGGTTATGAGAGCGTGTTGAAACGGAGGGGTGGGGGGGGTGGGGGAGGGGGGCTAACAGACTGACACGTCCCACCAGTCCCAGTGCAGACCCAGGGGAAAGAGAGGTTGTGGTCGCTGTCCCACCGGGACCTGTCGCTCCTCTGTCCTCGGGGCAGTCATCTTCCTTTCTGCCACCAACCTAATGACAGAGCCCCGAGGCCTCATCACTCCACCCCCGCCAACCTCTGCCCCCCTCCCCCCCCCCCCTCCCCGCACTCTCAGCTTCACGCTCCTCTCTCCCCGTTGTCCTATCCAGGTGCCTGTCAGAGGGGTGTCTGCTCTGCGACTGGTGTAGCCGTCCGCATAAAGGACCCCCTCCCACCCATCGTGCCTCCTCCCCATGGCCCCGGGCTCAGCCTTTCATTTTGAAGTGGCGCGGGCCAGCTCTGCCACAGCCTGGGCCCTCGGCCTGCAGCCTGCTCCATTGTTTGGCCTCAGAGAAAGACTATTATTTCAACTCAATTTACTGTGAGTAAACACTGAGTGATAAGGCCCCCTGTCCTATCCCTCACACACACGCTTCTCTGATCCCTCCCTCCCTGACCGTGGGCTGTAATATACACTGCCAACAAATCACTGCTCTCAGACCATTGCTATCACCGGCTTTAGAATGGAGCTTACTAATTCACTTTCCAACACAGATCAGAGGACAGGCCTCATGTGTTTCAGAATATGGCTCCACCACCGAGTGGCATTTAAAGGGCTTGTGGCCCTATGGTGGACTGTTATAAATTTTATGCAACAGCATTCTCACATCTTAACCATACTGTCCACATCGCTAAACCTGCGCTAATCAGATATTAATATGCAAACCCGCCAAACAGGGCTGCAACAGTTTATTGAAATGCAGGATTCGAATCATTTTTGGCATCGGTAATATCAATGAACGGCTCGACGGCTCAGATGAGCATCAGAATAATCATGATGGGAGCTTTTTGTGTTTCCGAGACAATGGACGCAGTGTGACTCCATGACTCACAGCAGCAGGAATGAGACACTGTGGCCGCAAGTGTATAGTTAACGATATTGGGACTTACATGCAGCCAAAGCAGAAGACATGACTGAGGTAAAATCTTTCGTAGATAAACGTGTCAGCCAAATGGTGATGCCAGGGTGATTTCTCAGTGTGTAGTGCCTTTTTTTTTTTTACAAAAACAAACAAACCAAAAAAAAAGGCGACTGAACACAGTTCTGTTTGTTCTGTTTCTCATTGTTTCACCGCAGAAAAGCCCTCGATCCCTCTTCTGTATGAGGAACTGTACTATGTCTTAATTATACGGAATTATCAGCCAGCTTTAAATAGCAGTCGTTTGCGCTGTCTCCGCCTTATGTGGCTAATATAATTATTTGGAGCCTACTTTATCTTAGGCAGAAAGAGGCTGACACAGTAGCACAAACTAATGTGATAAAAGCTTAGCATATCACGACTTGATTCGTGGATTTTAAAGGTAAGTGTTTATGACAAGGTAATAATGCCTCATGCAAAAGGCTGGTCTGTAAATTGGTTAGTTAGGGCATGATGGATGAGGGGGAGCCTAACCTTATTTCCAATAGAGCCTCTTGATTTCTAGAGCTGAGGATAATGAATTTGATTTAATTAGACCATCCCTCATCTAATTAAGAGTGGGAGAAATCTGACCCTGTGTGTAGTCTTAAAACAGCCAATGCTTAGGACCATATGGGCATATCCACACAAACACTTCAAATTAGCCATTTTGAAAGAAAGGAACGCTTCTTTAAAGAGTCGTCAGCGTTCGCTGTGATTTATCGAACCCATCCTTCATGAAATAAGTGAGAAAAACTTAATCAATTAAATAAAAAGATTATTGTGTGAAATAAAAACAAACTACCAACCCCATTAAGAAGAGAGTTGAGAAGATGGGACTAGGGATTAGACAACAGCTATAAAGGTCCAATTAAAGTAGTGATTCATCATCAGATTATTAATGAAGCTTGTGAGGGTCCTCTGCAGTATTGGTAATGGGCTGGTTGGCCTATCTCCTCCTAAACCCTCTGGGTAAACCTGCTCCTTACACTGCCAAGGTAATCTCTTTAAAGGCCAAGGAGATCCAGAGCGCCGGCCCCCAAAGGCACCGGCGTTGCTCCCACTGCCTGCTTCTCTGCGCTTCACCTCACAGGCTTGACAACTCTCATTATGGCTCCAACTTTTCTAGGCATCACCGTGGAGAGAAAAAAAAAAAAAAAAAAAAAAAAAACTCTCTCAACTTTATCATTCTGACAGCCCCGGGTGTTGTATTTGTCATCCTCCGACTAACTGGACGTGCTCGCGAAGAGCCGGGGACCTGAAGAGAAATGATGTAAAGTCTGCCTTGTTTGGAGTTAGGTATCCGAAGCCAGCTCTGATTTGCTTCGGGCTCCGATGACGTCCGTGGGTGTGAGCGTGTAAAATATCTCGAATCGGCCTTTACTGCTGTTTATGATAGAAAAACTTAGAATACTTATCATTGACAGACCATCTTCTGGTGCACCTTGAAGAACCAGCTCACAATACACAACCCATAGATGCTTAGGTAGCCAACACACTGCAGATCCAATTACCTGTAATACACACTTCAGTTTATCTCACTCCCAGTCATTATCTAAATTGCCGACATATTATTAGGGTACCTGCTTGAGAAGTGTGTATGTTTCTCTTCTAATAGGGCCCAAAGGGAGTGTTGTTTTGTATGTAACCCTCTGTAGGCTGTAAAGGAATGGGCTTTATAACCATTTTCCAAATCAGAGGCATGCGGGAGTGCAGAACACTTCACCATTATGCACCAAACACAAACGTATCTGTCATGACACGGTGAGTGGTCGAATCAGGAGATTAATTATGTGATTGTAGAAAAAGGAGCTTGGCCCTCAGTCAGAGTGGTCCCTCATTACATTATCTCGGCCTCCAGAGAAACCCAATTGACTTTAGAAGCGCACAGCTCCTCCACCGTGAGCCATCCACAGAAGATCTACACTGATTGAGAACAGCGACAACTATTAACAGTGGATTTTGCACCTCTTTTATGGTAGCACTGCTGTGCTGTAATTCCAGCAGGTCACAATCAAGCTGCTGAGGTTAAAAGCGTCATTTTGTGGCGATTTGGGAGTCAGACTCTGTATCCTAGTACACAACTAATTCAAAGCGCTAATGAACTTCTCCTGTGAATTTACAACGGTTGACAATCTGAATTCTCCTCATTATAACCACCTAGAATTTAAGGCTTTCTTTCCAGACACAAAGATTTTTGTTTCCCAGTGAAATGCAGAATCTTATTGAGCTCAGGAACAGCAAATTCCTTTAAAAACCATGAATAATCGTTGTGCATTTGATTCGAAATGAAACCGCTTTTAAAAGCAGTTGAGTGCATTGCCTCTGACCACCAACATTCCCCTTTAGATCACAGATATTAAGAAAAAATAATACTCTGGGAGGAGAGAACCTCAAGCTACAATCATATGAGCGTAGTTAGGGCTGCATTTAGCGATTATTTTGTTATCGATGAAATCTGCTTTTTATTTTCTCGATTAATCACTTGATCATTTGGTCTATGAAACACTAGAAAACACAAAAACAACGTCTATCACAATATCCTTGAGCCAAAGGGAACTTCATCAAATGTCTTATAATGTCAGTACTATAATATAAGAAAAGCAGCGAATGCTCCGAGAACATGAAACTATCCAGTTTCGGCTTGAAAAACAACTTAAACCAGTAGTTGATAATCAAAACAGTGGCAGATTAATTTTCTGTCGATTTAAATAACAGTCACTATGTTTTGTTTGTCATTGGCGAGTATTTAATGAGCAGACCAAACTGACTCCACTCCTGAAACTGTCACAAAACCCAAAAGGGAGAGCTGAAGGCCGATAGCACCTCACATCATTCAAATCATGTCCATGCAAAGTGAGATGTACTCACGACACTGGCCGCTCCTCGGAGAGCCATATATGCAATTTGCGGAATAACTAAGGCTTGAAAATGTCTCATCCATAGGGACGTTCACAAGCAATAACACACGATATGAAAGACAGACAGCTAGATTGAATAGAGAGACAGCTAGACAGGCAGAGATCAAGTCCAATCCCGCTCCCGTCATCTGGCTGCATGTTCACAGGTCAGGCTTAGCTAATCTAATTCCTGGGCTTTCCCACAAAAAGCCAAGTGCCACTCAGGAGAAGTGGCAGGGAGAAAGAGGGGTTGGGAAGTGGATGTGGAGAGGGGAAGGGGTGGTGGTGGTGGTGGTGGTGGTGGGCTTGAATAATTATGAATCAGGGAGCTTAACCTTCTGGGGAGTTAATTTGAAGAGCACTGGGGATAGGGGAGTGGGACTTTATTTCCCTGGGGTGCCCCTAATGCCATTGTGAGGGAATGGAGAGATCAGGACACGCAGCAATATCGTGTCTGTTAGCCACCATATGACGAGCTGACCTCAGAGCCGTGCTCACAATCACACCTGCCGTCATCAGGGCTAATTTGTTAAACATATCAATAGCGCTCTGCTGGCCTTTTCTCTGCCACACTGGACCACTGAATCAGCCGCCACGCTGAGTGACAACATGCGACCCCCCCCCCTCCCCCCCTCCCGCCCCCCCCCCCCCCCCCCCCCCCATCTCCACCAACAGACACATCAAATCGCTTACAGTCTATGGGCTTACACAAGCGCTGTCCTTTTTTTTTTTTTTTGCAAGAAACATTCAAGAGGTTAGAAGATAATGAAGGCACAACCATATAAATCAATTTTATATCTGTTGGCTCTTATTCAACAATTTCATGCCAACCTCGAAATGTATTACACCTACTAAAAGCGTATTTAAACACATGACTTCTTCTTTGCCTCTACCAGCCGGCCCACATGCACAGTAAGTAGGGAGAGACACAAACTGAAGGACGGGGGAAGACAAAGAGGGGATAGAGACACAAACCGAGGGTTAGATAAATCACAGCATGCAAAGAAATGATACTTTGCAGCCCTTGGCTCTGTGAGGGCTGTGAGCTGGAATTCTTTTATTTGGAGTGGGGCCTCTGTCCCAGGCTCTCTCCGGGAGAGTCTCCTGTCATGTTTGCAGCGTGGAGGTTGAGAGATTGGCTGGCTAGCTGCTGGCTAGCTGCTGGCTGACTGAGCGGCTGGCTGGCAGAAAGACCCTGTTGTGTGGCTGTGGCAGAAGCAGCCTATGGCAGCGCAGACCTCGACATCTGGATACAGTTTGCTGGGAGCACACTCAGACAGGCCTGACTCTGCCAAGGGGAATCTCAACCCTTTGATTCCTACTCCCATGGTCCGCTCTAATTGTCATCCCTCATTATTTAGTCAAAGGTGGAGGGATGAATCATAAACTATTACAGAGAAATGACATTTCCTGCTCCGAGAGAAATCCTCCTCATTCTCGCTCCCCCTCTCATCTCAGCTGATAAGAGCAATGAATTTTATACACGGCTAGAGTGCAAACATCTCTCATCTCCGCTCGTATCATTAAGATTTGGCCGAGAGGGTTTGTGTTCTGAAACCACAAATGATGCAAGAGGAGAAGAGTGTGAGTTGCAGCTGATTTGATGACAGTCCTCAATTAGAGGAGGGATATTTGCTGTCAGAGACGTCTATACGAAATAAGAGCCCATGTTCAAACTGGGCTTTAACAGTAGCAATTGCAGGGATTACTGCAAATACAAGCAACATGTTTTCTGCTGTATATGAAAGCACATATGGTAACACTGCAGAGAGCTTCATAAAGATCTGTTTGGATTGGATAATGAGAAATACTGACAATCTGAAATAAGATCATTTCAGACTGTCAACTAATAATATATTGCTAATACAGACAGAACACATTAAACTTAATGAGCGTCTTCACTGACTCTTAACAAGATAATTGTACATTTTATTGTTTATCTAAACTTCAAACTCAACCTGTATTGCAACTTTCAAATTTAACTCTCTCACTTGAATCTGTCGCAACAAAAAAATCATTATTTCTCATTGCGTAGTAATTGGGAGAAGAGTAATCAGGACAAAAAATTACCAAAAAAATCAATGTAGAAAACAGTTCAATAATTAAAATGATTGTTTTTTTTTTGTTGTTGTCATTTTCACCTGTCAATTTACCACCAGATGATCGAGGCATAATGAATGTGACATTACAAATGCGTAACACTGTCATTTGTGGTTATTCTCAACAGCAACAGCAGAGTCTAGTCAATAATTTGGGCTGTAATGACAGCTGTGTGTCTTGTGTGCAGCACCCGGCCAAGTGAGAACAACTTTTGTGATCTAATGCTGGCCTCACACTAGAGGATAATTGGACAGATTTTTGGTCCCATTCACCCCTCCCGACAATTGCAGGGGTTGTTCTCAATTTGAGCGAGCGAGCTGACTGGGAAGTGTCACCAACCGGATATTGCGCACTCGTGTAGAACAGAAACATGGCTGCCAACAGCGCAAGGAGGACTATTGTCTCCCGAGCCCGGTGGACAGTAGAAAAAGGAGGACGAGCTTGTGGAATTATGGGAACAGTATGAGTTAGCTTGTGGCAGTAGCTTGCACTAGTGTGTGCAAAACACAGCACACACAGGTGCAACCAGCTGACAATGACAGCCCGCCTCCATGTTTATTTTTTTCTAAAGTCACGTTTGATTACGCAAGTTTCTGTGGGAGCTGCCTATGACACCTTATTTTTTTTTCCCCACCTGCATTCCACAAAGACCTGCCCTACTCTGCCTCTGATTGGCTGGTACTTGTTGACTTTGTTGGTTAGGGTTAGGGTAAAAATATCAGAGCCAATCAGAGGCAGAGTAGGGGCGGGTCTTCACAAAACGCAGGTGGGTAAACACTTCTATGACACATGACATCCTGTCTGTCATTCAGTCAACACAGATCATTCAATCTTTTTTTGAGGATTTTTTTTATCTGAAACTGAGTGTTGTAGTAGTAGTGTTGGTCTTTGAAGTGCTTCACAGATCTCCTCTATCCACGCTTTCTCAACCAAAACCAAGTTTCAGTGACATGTGCTACTTACTGTACATTTGCAGCAATGCTGAATGGTTTAGGATGAGAAAGATGTCTATCAGTCCCTTCTCTCTTACCCTGCTCTGACTGTTGTTTTTATAGCAGCCATCATTCACTCATCACCAGCTACATGAGCCATTTTTTCCTACTGAATGTTAAGCCTACCATCAGATTAAGCAGTTTCTGATTTCAGCACTAATTGTGCACGTCCACTTAAGAAGCTGACAGCTTGGCGAATGAGGAGGCTTGCAGGCCTCTGCGGCACGACACTCATCCATCACAGCCTAACCGATTGCATCCCTCTGAAGGCTCAACACGCTAACACCATTAGCTCTACTGCTGGGCATCTAACTAGCACATCACTCACACAGCTACATGCTAACAGCATTACAGCTAATGCTGCCCCTCTAACTAACACATCCATCATAGGGCTAGAAATCCTACGGCTCTACTGAAACACGTGGAACCACACTGTCTCTCGGAGACAATCACCCATATTATTTTGCCTCTGTTGCTTTTGTTGCTCTGCTACTAATACCCTCATTTGTCTCTGAAGATGCTGAATGCCACTGAAAGAAAGTTGTTTTGATTCTGTTTTGTTCTGCCCACAACAGATCCGGGCGTATGGTTGAATATGCATGCCTCAGTGAAGGGAGCCATTCAAATCCGATTATGATTTCATATTTCACAAAGACAGTACACCACTAGGATGATTTTTAATTAGAACCAGAATCAGTAAAAAGAATGGGGCATGGAGACAATAAAATGAGGAATGCATTCATCCATGAGATGATTCTCTAGCTTTATTTAAGATCTGTGCCAATGTGCTAACAGCATTAATGAAGTTATAAAGAATTATGAGGGGAAATCAAATTTGCCTTGCCACTTGAGCGCCACTAAAATGCCAAACAATAAACTACCAGATTGCAAATTAGATCAGTAAAAATATCAAACACATTGCGGTGCAGGGAAATCCATAATTGCATTTAGTGCCTAGCCTCTCCTGGGGGAAGAGACACTAAAGATCATCAGCAGGCTACACGAGAGCCGCTATTGACAGAGCGGTAAAAATCGACAGGCTAACTAAATAAACACTTCAGGCTCCATTAAATATTCAACGGCTGAGATTTGACAGTCTAGCGTGCCTGCCTCTCCCCATCGTCTCCATTGGCTTCTCGCTGCAGCACATCTTCTCCCTGTCTCCCCTCCCCTCCATCCCCTCCTCCCTCCCTCCCCCCCCACCCTCCCCCCATCCTCTCCCCTGTGACTCCTGACAGCAATAAATGATGCGGTGCCTGAGGGCGCTGCTCCAGTGGGAGACCTGGGAGGATAGAGCAGGAGAGCAAAAGAAATAAAGGGGAGACAGCCTATGACCAATGGCCATTAACCAAGGACTGAGACAGGGCCCTATGACATCCACTGACACCCCACCCCGTCAACACACTCTCATTCTCTCAGGCAGACGCACACACATATATATACACTGTTACAAACCTGATACACCACAGCTCCTTTCTCTCTCCCTTTTGTTGTTTATGTTTTAATACCACAAAGACAGCTGAGCCAGAATGCTCTGTATACACAGACCAGTAGTAAGATGGTTTCCTCTTTCACCCTGCAAACTTAATCATAATCAAACAGTTTATCCCGTGCGTTTGAAACAAAACTGGCACCTAGAAAGAGGTGAAAAACCCCTTCCACTCATATGCCGTCTAAACTCCTGCTGCCTCTTGACAGGATCATATGCATTCATCTGCCGTGGTGAGCCGAGCGAGGTTATGCAAATGAGAGATGACAGTGTTATTGTGTGAGGAATATCAATGGAGTAATTACTGTTCCATGTCGGGCTATTGGCCCTCTGCTGCCGCGCCCAGCCAGCGTGCTTCATTTCTCAGCCGCCCTCTCAGGGGAGAGATGAGCGGCGTGCTCTGGAGAGCAGAGCTAATAATGGCAGCTCGGATACAGGCAAGGCTTAGACGAGCCCCGGGGTCCTGAGCTGCAGACTGCTAAACGTTGCAGGGGTCTCAGGAGAGCCCCCCAGCAAAGATGAAATGATTAAAAAACCACCCAACCTGACTGACAAGCTGACCAGCCACCTATAACTCTTTGTGCAGCAGGTCAAAGCACCAGCGTTCGCTTCAGTCATAACAGCTGGGTGACCTTTTTGGACATTAGCTGTCTGCCTGATAATGATTCTTAGTAGAGAGTTTTGGAGACAAAGGGGGAAAAAAAAAGCAATATTGGCAATGAGAGGAAATGTTCCAGCTAGTTAACCAGGAGAAATGTACCGCACACGCTGAAACACAGCAAGTTTTTCAAATGAATCAAATAGATTAAAGTGATTTATAAATTTAAAAGTGATAGAGATAAGTAAATACAAAATCATCCCGTAAGTGCTTTGCCTCACTGACACTGTTTGTAAGATCATAATGATCTGGTCTGGCTTTTTTTTTTTTTTTTTTTTTCTCTTTTCTTTTAGTGTCTTGGCAGCCGTCCAATGAGCAAACTCCTTTGGCATGTAAGTGTCATCAAATTTAAAGCTCAAATTTGTTGGGGTGTTGAACAAAGCGCTCCTCTCAACGTGTGAACGCGGCGACTGCCTGTAACATGTCAACTTTATCATCCTTTACATGTGAGGGATTGTCTAATAAATAAAAATGGTAAGAGGCCATAAGTTCACCTGATGGGGAGAAGGCAATGTGAAGGGAAACTTCAAAGAACGAAGGATGGTACAGGCCCCGGAGCTGTGAATTAACATACCAGGCAGGAGGAATGTTTCTCCCACACACCTTAGTGAAGCGGCAATCTAATCACTTTTCTTCTTTAAAAAAAAAACAAAAAAAAAAACAAAAAGAAAATTCCTTATTTGCGTATTTGTTCATAATTCTGTTGATGTTTTGCATGCATTTAGTGCAGCTAAAGATACTAAATGTTATATTTTTCAGGCTTTATAAGGTATATTAATATTACATATTAGTTATTACATACAAATTTACAGCTTTAGTGCTAAAATATACAAAGGACTGACAAACCTTAATGTCCGATAAAATCTTATAATCCCAGATATACAACTGTCTGCACCTCCTAATATCTGTGTCACGATCTGGGGCGTTGTTCCAAGACAGACGACGGATGAAAAAGGAGGTTCATGTGCTGCACTTGCACCTTCACACCATTCATTTCCAGGTCAGGTGCACCTCTCGCGGTGTCCAGACACCTCATACATCTTGCAGGAGAGGACCAGCTTATCTCCATACTTATCTGCACAGTAATAATTCCCACTTAAAGCTGTAGCCTCTAGCAAATGACTGGACAGGAAGGGAATCGCAGGCCCGGGTGGTACACCACTCCCACTCCTCGCAGAACTCCTACAGGCTTCACTGAGATGCTACCATAGGAAATACCAGACAAAACCTCCAGAAAAACACTCCGAAAACCTGATTTGAATGTCCGATGTGACCCAAACAAAAACAAATATATGATTTAACATCCCTTAAGGTTAGAATAAGTGAATATTTATTAACATTACCCTGAGAGAAATCTGGCCTTGAGGTAGGTGGGAGCCCAGTTTGTGAACACACCCAGCTAAAACAGTCAACTCAATCAGCCGTTCCTGGTCGACGAGCACCAGAGAGAGCCCAAGCTGAGCGACAGAAGTGAGTCATACACAAGGCTCTTGTCTGACGCTAAAATACTTTCCCTCATACAGACAGAGGGCCGCTGAGCCTCCTCCCCCCCTCCCCCTCCCTCCAAAAACCCAGAAACTCACTGAGAATGAAAAAGTCAAACACAATTTTCATCAAATCAGTGTCTTATTTCAATCCTGGACAAGATGGAGAAAATAACACAACAGCAATATAAAGTGCCAGAAAAAGATCTACTGTATATTTGTGGTGTGAAATCTCAAATGCCCCTCTCCCTCCCTCACTGCTATTGTTTTTTTAACTTAACTGGCCTGTTTTTTGGGGGGTGCTTGGAGGCTGTTTTTCACAGCAATAAAGAACAGCATGACAGAAATCTGCTTCTCCCTGACATGGTTTCTAGATGTCATAAATCGGATTGTATGACTAACTGGCTGTTTTGTTTATTATTCCTGTTTCTTTGCTTAATGTCCTTTCAACAGAGCTTTGATCCTGCTAACCTTATGGATCCTCACCATAAACACTTACCTTCTGAAGACATTTTTATCACCCTGAGGCTTGATGCCAGGCATCTGCGCGGAAGTGGAGCAACAGATAAACTTGACAGTTACCAGCAAGGGCAAAGAGGACAACAGACTCTCAGAGTGAAATGTTTTAAACTCCTCCATCGCTTTCAGGGTGGTTTTGGACTATTGTGAGCTGTAGATTTGGCATGAAGAGATATCATGCGTGTCTTTTTTGTTCTGTTGCGCTGTTTAAACATGTGACTATCTTACAATAGTTAAAGCTAATACAACATATATGTGAGGGACTTTTGTCTCCCCCTTCTGGTGGAGAGCATCACTACAAAAACACTGTCAACATGTGCTTACGTCATAGGCTACGCTGTAGCCTACTCGCTACCGTTTCAGCTGTAAAAACGGTGGATAAATTGCCATGAGCGTCACACAACCCCCCGTGAAATTACTCATTTCACTATCAGAATTTGATCCATTTGGTCTGATAACATTTGGAAAGTCTAGAAGAGCTGCACAATTCAATTATTTTATCCCCATTCAAGTTAGCAGAGGGCTAACCGGAGGCTAGCCGGCTTGGCCTGTGGAAGTCTCTGGGTGCGCATTCAAACAGCCAATGCAGGAATGTCACTCCCGACATTAGATTTAAAAACTCTGTATACTGTGAAATGCAGAGAGATTTATCTTGCCCTGATAGGCTTAAATCAGAATTGTGTGAACTCCTTTGGCGGGAGCTTGAATGTAACGGAGATTCACTTCTATGTAAAAGTTCTTCACTGCAGGTTAATGAAAACACCACAAGCCCTGATGTTTTGGATTGCAAATTACAACTCAGATGTTATTTTAAACTGAAAACACACCACCGCCGCAGCACTTCATATGATGAGCGTCAAGTGCCGCCCCTAGCATCAATAGGAAGTGTCATGCTGCAGTGCATCAATATAGTAGTTACCTGGATTTAACTCCAGTACTGTGAGTACAGCACGGGACAACAAAATGCCATGGGTGCAATGGGTTGCCCATTGCAGTTGTCTATTTTTGATTAATAACTTGAAAAAATAATAATCTGAGCAGTATAAGCAGCAGATCAATCAACAATTAATTAATTTTTGACTAGTAGATACAGGCACAAGTGAACTAGATAAAACTAGTTAAAACTACAGTGAAAAGCAAGCGACAAACTACAGTGGAAACCGCTTATAGTGATCATGGTTACAGTGATCAACAGCTTATATGGATCAAAAAGCTCGGGACAGAATCATTCCTATGCAAATGCTGTTTAAATAATTCACTTATAGTAATCAAGTAGTTTGCTTACAGTGTTCATTTGGGGTCTTTTCATACATAAAAACATATGGAATTTTTTTTTTACTTTCATTTTTACTCTCATGATACACGTATGATATGTACTTGTTTACTGTGATGCGTACTGTGTTTTGGCCTTTACACCATAAAAACATCACATTATTCCATTTCAAGCTCGTATAAATATACTGTAGCCGATGTCCACATCCAACCAGATACATCCAAATTTACGCTATTATTGGTAAAACATGGATCCTTAAGATTCGAATTATGTAATGATTTTTAATATATTCACACTGACACACACGAACCCTGCATGTCTGAGCACACATGCGAACACACAAACCACCCGTGAATACGCAATCATTGCCAGTGATGTTTCTGTGAGCAGGAGACCACAGGAATTGTTTATCACTGCGAATCAGAGTGACTAATCAGAAGCAGGCTGTTTCTTCTTGAACCTGCTCGAGGTCGAGATGTTTCCTCATCCCACACTGAGACACGAACGTGCCACAGCATGACCTGCCCCTCTCTCTCTTCCTCAGTACCTCGCCAACCCCGGTCCCGGCTCCAAATCCGAAGGGACACTCTGTGATGTTCTGTTATCCCAGCGAGACTACAAACATCCATGCTGTGGGGTAGCATAACGCAGGGAACCGTGCCTTACTCAAGACAAATGTTCCCTTTTGTTCTGGTTTATTTATCCCACCCTTAATCTTAATAATTAGCAGATAATGCATATTCTTTCCACTCTTTCTCTCAGCCATGAGTTCATACTTGGGTATATCAAAGACGCAAACTAATAATTATGGTAAATAAAAAGATAAAAAAAAAAAAAAAAAAATCCAGCAACTAGAAAGAAGGGAATGAAATGTGATTGCTAGGCAAAGTAAGAGTTTCCATTAGCATTTGCCAAAGCACCATTAAATGTTATGGGCACATCAAGGCCCACAGAGCATGTTGGTCAGCACAGTGGGAGTATGACATCTTACACTGTGCAGGGCCTCATTCTGGACCATGCAGACAGCTTCAAAAGAACTTAACCATCAGGAAAAACAGTCTGAAAGTCTAAACCACACAGCAACAGCACCACTCACAACTAGATAAAGGCTGAACTGACTTGCCCTTGGGGAAGAGTGTAATGCTTGATGTATTATAGTTAGTTACGCAACATCTCTTTGATATAAACAACAACAACAAGCTGATCATAATATCCAGGCGAGGGCCAAATGCCGTTAACGGAGAGAAAAAGGCTGACTTCTACAGAAATAATGACGCAGAGCTAAGGCACTGAGATAAGAGCGATGGAGCTCCGTTGCCCATGAGGGATGTTTCAAAGCCACTCGAACGCTTGTCAGTGCAGTTTATTACTTCCTTGAAATATCTGTAAAAGAGGAACCATTGAGCAAAAGAAAACTGTTTAAGAGCTGGGGGTGTAAATCTCTTTTAATGCTGCTGATCCGTGTGTTAGTGCCGCTTCCAGAAACCGCTCGCTGTTTCTCCTTCCTTACAGTTCCCTCATTACGCATCGTCTGGGAGAAATGGCTACCTTTTCACTTCGCCTTCTCAAATATTGCAAACTATAAGCGGTTTTCAAAGTTATAACTGCCGGGGCTGTGTCTGCCAAGAGTCTGTCGTTTGTACTTAGTCCCCCCCCCCCCCCCAACTCCCCACCACCCCCCCCCCCCCCACCCCTTACTCTTTATTTCTGTGGCTGTTGGTTAAGAGGAGCCATGTCACAAAGCCAAAGTTGTGACATACAGAGGCATGCTGTTGTAGTATAAACTTGATATAAATATTTGTGATACAGCGAGAACATCTTACAGCGGATCGTGACGGCTATTGGATGACTAGCGTTCCATAGTCGACTTCGTTCAAGGACTCATTGTGATGTAGAAATAAATGTTGTTTTTTTTCTCCTGTGTGTTTTCTTCCAGCGAGGATAGATTTTGACACGAGTCCTGAAGGCCTCCATCTCTTCCCCCAGGTTAGGTTAGTTCCTGGTGGGATGTTTTTGTGCGGAGAGGCCACCTCTCTTTCTTATCTTCCTGTCATCTCTGTGGGACGGCAGGGCACGACTCCTACTCTGGCTCCAGAACCACAGGCTTCCCCTGGACACCAAACCGCCGCTCCACACTAGATATACTTTTTGAGAGGATGGTTGTTTAGGGTGTGTCAGAGCTTATTAGAGCCAGAATGTGTGAAAAAAACAGAGCCGGGTCAAACGGTATTTGCAAATATGTTTTTATGGGTTGTTTCGCTCCGACCGAGTGCCAGCAGAGCGGGATTTACCACATAAGGAAGTGCAGGCAGACAGAAAATATGGACAATCATGTGAAAATAAGTGAAGGTCAATTTGGTGTTTTTGTGATCGACAGCTTACCTAATACTATCTGAAGTTTGGTAAACCACAACACAATGATATTTGAATTTGGATTTTAAAAAATGGCACTAAAGAATATTCATCCAACCAGTCATGTACCATTATTTTGAAGAGGAAGTCGCTCCTTGTACTTGTGTACATATATATCCTATACTTGTGTACATATATATCATATTTCTGCCCCTTACAGCAACATGACATGACTCTTCCCACCGTTTACTGCCAGTAATGACGACCTTTCAGTTGCCCTCAAGACATAATGATTGCTAAAATATATGCAAACAGAAGTAAATGTGGTTATTAGGAGATTACACCATTTGAAAAGGAGAAGGAGAAACAGTGAGCATTGCTCATTCCTATGTATAAGTTGTGGTGAGGCTAAAGCCTATAATAAAATCATGAATGGCAGCATGTGTGTAGATAGTCCCTCACATAGACATACTTGTGGGCAAAAAGAAAAACATACGCCGCGCACTGAGGCACTGAACCTGCATGCAGCTCGGAGAATGTTAATAAGGATTATGGTTAATGTACTTATGATATTCGTAGCAAAGGCCAAGCGAGTTTTGCCACTGTCTTTGAAGAGGCCGAGGCTTCTGCCAAGCAACACCAACTTTCATGTTTACCTTGTGAAAAAAAAATGTTTCTCTGTGTCAAATTTAACTAAAAGAGAGTGTAGCTTAAATGAGTCAGAACTCTCAACGGGAATAGATAGAAATTCCTCCTCTGTCAGACAGAACCGGGCTGTAAGTGCTGTAGTAATTTTTTGAACATGTTCGCCATAAAGAGATGCTGATGCCAGAGAGCGTGCTGTGACCCTGCTGACCTTTGCGCCTGCTGCCTGGCTTCTGGATAGTGTAAGCAGCATCCAGCTGAAAGCTATGTTTCCAAGGAGAGATGGACCAATTAATCTGATTATAGTCGCAAATCCTCCGACATGTGTAGGCCTGTCTGTGGCCATGTGCAGTGCAGATGTGTGTCCATGTGTAAGCATGTATGTACCTGTGTGTGTGTGTGTGTGTATGAGATAATGTGATCCGCAGAGCGAAGGTATTGCTCCATGTGTACGCACAAAATCCTATATGTTGGCTGAAAATATAGTATGAGCCGCGAGATTTATGAAGTACTTTGAGTGACATTTTGGAAACATTTATCAATCTGATAAATGAGAATGGGTTTTGCCAGAAAAAAAAATGGATGCAAGGGAGATGTAACTGTATGCAAATACACGCTGCGGGTGAATTGTCGTTCCTCGGAAGTCAGAGAGCAACAGTTAAAAGTACCTGAAATGAAATACCGGGGCGAAATCGTAAACCATCTGTCAAAGCTTTCGCGGTCTGTTTAAAAACACAACACCCGAGCACTAACAGGCTTTAAACGGCCCCTTTTCATTGGCATGGCTATGAATATGCCTATTCTGAGGGTGATCCTTTCATTTTCAAGCCGCAGATCTGAGTCAGTCACAGCTCCGCTTTCCGGCAAGACTCGGCGTATGTTTGTGCCACTGACTGCAGCCTGTGCCGAGGGGCGGGAGGAAGTGGAACGAGGAGCTGACAGACAGGCCCTGATACTGCGCTTCCACCACAGGCCAATCCCCAGCTAACCCCTGTGCTGACAGCCAGGATGTAGCACTCATCCACAGGCCACAGCCCAGGCTCTGGGGCCCAGGAAAGGAGAGCAAGGAGAGCAGGGAGAGGGCCGGTCGGCTGATGATAGAGAGAGAGAGAGAGAGAGAGAGAGAGAGAGAGAGAGAGAGAGAGAGAGAGAGAGAGAGAGAGAGAGAGAGTGGGAGGCGGGGGTGGGCTGGTGGTTTGGGTGGCACGCACCGCTTTCTGCCTCCAGAGCAGCACGACCAAGAGGAGAATCCACAGACTGTGTCGCCTGCCAACAGCATGTCCAATGCCTGGCCGAGTGACAGACCCACTACACACACACACACACACATACACACATAAGCTGACACACATACGGCTACACACATGCGAGCCAGTTCACACAGGAATGCACAAAACACGATTAAACGCAAAGTAAAAGCTGGAACCCATAAGATGCCATGAGATAAACATGGTTAGGTATTAAACTGCAAAAACACAGACATGAAGACACGTTCACGCCACAAACACTTACAGTGGCATTTTTCCTAAGACCAGATTTTCTGGTTACTTTACAGACTCAAGTTTGAGGGTGAAACCGTCAAACACAGACATAACAGATGAAGGCCTCATTGTATTTTTTACTGCCAGTGTGTCATTACTGACATTAAAAGTCATGTGAAACATTCATCTAGAAAAGAGCGAAGACAGCAATGACACTTTGGGTAGTTTAACCTCTCAAGCTACATGTAATTGATAACATGACCTCATCAAAACTTCAGCTCTCTGATATTTGTTGCGAGACAGAGCATTGGAACCATTCGACTGCGAGTCAATAAATAATGTAGTCCTTGTCGGTGCTATGCAGAAGCACAGCAGAGTGATGAAGGTTGAGAGGCCACTGGTGACCCCGGCTGCACGCTGCGAGAGGGCTCCGCTCAGAGCCAGAGCTGTCTCTCCAGCTGGGATCACAACACAACGTCGGAGCTCTGGTTTCAGAGCACTACTCCGGCCCGGGGCTGGGACGGCACTCCCCTGTGTGGTTGGGCCTGCAGGGCCAAACGTGAGGCAGACAGACACCCAGGGGGGTCAGTGGGCCCACGCAACCCACCCATTCTCAGGAGGAGGCAGTGACAAGCATAGAGGCCAAAGACTGATTGGGGCGGCCTCAGACTACAGCTTTGCTTTTTTTTTTTTTTAAGTGCTGAGTTTGAGTTTGCATCAAGCCTCAGCCTACTGCAGCTATTTCTGTTCTACGGGGTCTCCACTGAACTGGCCCCAGAGGCGGATTCTGTGCATAAATAATGTTGCTATGAGGCCATGAGGTTGAATCAAACAATAACTATAGGCCAGAGGAGAAAATTTAGATGAATAGTGCAAACAACTCAGCCCTCACCTGCAGCAACACATTTTTCTTATCAAGGCAACCGAATAGAAATCTCCGTCCAGAGAGCACTATAAAATCACATATACGCAAAAAAACACTTTGAAAAATCTTTATGTTTTATCCCCTTATCCATCCCTTTCAGAGACACCAGATCATTTTGCAGCGTTCAGGAGTCGTGGAATTTCCCAAGAAGACGTATTGTAGCAGCTTTCAGGGAAATATTAATATCCAGCCGGCAGAGGAAAGGTAAAGGGAGAGGAGAAAGGATTGGGGCGTACAGCAGGGGGGTGGGGTACAGACGATCAGTATCATGGCATGGTACCTGATGATAAAATGCCTCTACTATTTCAACTCTTTCCAACCCCCCCCCCCCCGGTGCACAGTTACCTTTACTGTGTGCCACCTTTTTATGCAGAACGTAGCGGCATGGTGTTGCAGTTCTCCTAAGGAATACTGTGGTGCCTGAGTGGAGGGCGTTCAGGATGTCATCCTCTCTGCACTCTACCCACACACACACACACACACACACACACACACACACACACACACACTACCCTGTCATCACGGCTGCACTGCAGATTCTCCACATCTGCCTTGCCTTACACTGGTTAGCCCTGCTCTTAACAAGCCCCCCCATCATCATCTCTGCCTCCCCTCCCACGTCTCCACTCCCCCATCAGGATCATCCAAATATTTCCCCTCGCTGCTTTTTGAAGCTTCCATGGGTCACGGGACCCCATGCACAAATCATGCTGGCTTGCCGTGGGGGGGCCGGTCAGAGAGGACGGGAGTGAGTCAGACTCATAGAAACCCAATCTGCACTGTTTTCATACGGGGGTTATTTTTCTTGCCAAGGCAGCCATCACCAATCAGCAGCTGGTTCTAAACAGTGAGTTTTAGGGAGCTCTTGAGCTAGATGCTGGTCCTGGCAGCTGATTTCAACCATATTCCCCTGTCACACCAGCAGGAGAGACGGAGAGTAAATTCAGAGAGCCTGACAGCCTGCAGTGGTTTAACACAGGGATTAGCCCCAAATACATAGCTCTGGGTTTATGTTGATGGATGGATAACCGAATGCATCTCATTGTTTGCAATAAAACATAGATGTTAGTTTTAACACTGTGACACAACACTTGCTGTGGTGCTGAATTATGATCTACTGAGAAAGAGACCTGACACATGCAGCCACCGGTTTTGGAAATGCAACTTGTATAAAATAATCAGCTCTACAGCGTGTATGGGCGCAGGGGGTTCGCTACCTAATGCAGAATTCTCATAACAGGCTGCAAGAATATTGGACAGGCCCCTAAAACCAGGCTAGTAAACAGGATAGACAGAGAAGGATGAGCCGGTGTGGACCTTCCCTCCCACCTGCAGAGCACACCAGCTCAGGGTGAGAGGAGATGCTGGGCAGGAATCTGCAGTGCTGGTTAAAGTAATCACATTGGTCTCACTGCATCTGATCTGCAGTCTAACAGACTTCCAAACAGTTGAATGAGTAAATAAAGTGCCCCAGGGGACTCCCGCTGGAGATGGATTACCACAAGGGTGCACACACAAAGGAGCTGAAGCCCCACAACCCGATGTGAGCTGCAGACAAAAGCCAGCGTTGGACCTCGACCAGGGAACCGGCAAACTTTATTAATCTCATCCTAGACTGAACCTCCTGCTATTGCAATCCGTGCTCTCATAGACAGGCGAATGATCTGTTATGAGCAGGTACAAACTCTAAAAACGACTGCGCTCGTGTGTTTGTGTTTGCAAACATGTGCATTTGTATTTAAGACGGTGTATTTATGTTTGTGTGCATGTGCTCGTGCAAACATTTGAACATACTGTACCGCGGATGCACAAATGCGCTAACGTGTGTGTGTGTGTGTGTGTGTATGTGCTTGCGTGAGTGTATATGCGTCCGCTCGAGTGCATAGACCACATAAGATGAGTCTCATGCTCACTTGGCTGTGGAGGCTGGGTCTGGAGGGGACTAAGGGCCGTGGCATTCTGCAGCCCCATCCCACCCCGGCCCCATTCTTCCCTCTTTCTGGGCCTGACACAAATAAAAGGATTAGGAGCCCCCGTTTCCGTCAGACCCTCCATTCAAGACAAAGCTCCGACCAGCTTAGTGTCACACTTAATGATAAAAGTGCAAATCTCTGTCAGTCACTTTGGGCAGGAATACCGGTATTTGGGGGCTAATCTCATTTGATGAAGATTAAAAGGGGTAAAAAAAAAAAAAAAAGAAAAACAAGACAAAGAAATGTGTTTTGTCGCATCTGTACAAACATCTATACTGCTGAAAATCAGATTTGACATGCGGCAACAAAGATGAGCAAAGATGTGCTGAAATGTATCTTTAAAATACAGAAAGTTACTGTGAGGCAACAGAAGAGATCTTAGATTAGAAACAAAGAAAGGAGAAGAGAGAGGAAGCAAGTGTACACACGCACACACACACACACACACACATGCGCCCACACCCTCAAAAAACCTGGGGTGTATGTAGACAAACTCACTGCTCTGCCCATTCTCGTGTAGAGCTAGAATGTGTGACGTGAGTGTGAGAGTAAGCCTTGGGCACACAACAGTCTGAATGCAGCACTTGCCACTATGATGCCAGTCCTCTCTAGTGTATCTGTGAAAAGCCTACGTGTTGGAAAAACATTCCAGAGTGGGATCACATATACACAGTTGGGGCCAGCAGCGATACTGTGAGCCAGCAGCAGAGGCCATGTCTCAATTTCTCAAGCACGTTCGACCAGGCTGCCTGAAGAAACAAGTGTGGGCTATTTCCAAACCAACGCAGTTTAACAGGAGCAAAGCGAGACAAATGCATCTGAAATGTAATTAGAAATGCTGTAAATGTGCAGAAATTATTTGGTAAAAGTCCGACTTTCACCGACGACCCGTAAATAGAGTTTGGAATAAATAATTTAAGCGCAGCAAAAAAAAAAAAAAAAAAAAAAAAAAATCAAGCCACTAAAAAAATGTTCATTCTCCTGATTTAAACATGTAAATCTGGCAAATTGAAATTGAAAACATTTGCTGAGTGTGTATATTTCTCTGCTGGCTACTTTAAGAAGCCTATTACAGTATTTCACAGATTTAGCCAAAATCTAATTTGTAAATTGCATTTAATGGTTTGTGGTTGCCTTCCTTTTTGTTATGAAGAGTTGTCATGCTGTGAAAATAAACCTGAAGGCCCGAGGACTTGGAGCCAGTAATGAAAATCACTGCGTTGCCGAGCCGAAGGCTTTCTCTCCACCGTCACTGATTAGCATTGCCGATTGACTGACATGTCCCACTGGCTGCCTAACAGCCGGCTTTAGGAGATGAGGTTAAATTGTGGCTACCAACAAATTGCATGCTTGAGTTCCTCTGCACCCCTCTGCTATCATCCAGTGTAATGTGAGCACACCAGGCAGATCCCTCTGCAGATCCTTCTCCTCCCCTGCACTACAGCTCCCCCACACAAAGCCACAGAGACCTCTTTCCACATCCCTCGCCACCAGTCTGGCCTCTAAAGTGGTGATGGGCATTACCGTGGCTGAGCCTCTGTGGCTTCCCATAGCGTCCTGCAAAGTGCTTTGTGTTCCAACTGCTGCTACACACACTACTATGCTTATAGCCCCCACCCCCCACCCACCCACACACACACACACACACACTCCACACCCACTTAAACACACAAACATACAGCGGAAATGCCTTTACAAAAATAAACCTTAATGAAATCACCTGATTTAATAACCTAACTGCTTTCACTGAAGATTTACGGACAGTATTGCAACAAAATGAGATAGCAGACTGGATCTTTTATGGATGTAGCTGGTATCAAATTTGTGACAGCGCTATTCATATACATACCAGAGTTCATGTAAAACAATACGCTTAAATCAAATATTTATCACTCAAAGAAGCTCTATGTGGGAACCGGAAAGAGCAAAAACAGAGAGTTGGAAGACGGAGCTAGTGATGCAAATAAATACCACTCCAACAGGTCTTTTAATGGGTCTAGAGGTGTTGGGGGGGAACAGTTAGCAAACCATGAGATGACAGATGATGCATCCTAGTATGCTGCTGGGACAGGCCGAGCCATGTTGACATAAAACCCAATACTTCCTTACAGAGGAACGAGGCCAGCTTCAGCTAGCTCCTTGCCGAGCACTAAAAATCCCAGCAAGCTGAAGCAATATTATCCGGCTTAGTGTTTCTAACATTAGATTTGTCTCTCTATAGTGGTCCTCTTTTATTTACCCGAGAGCGGTGGCTAAAGACACATTTTTATCCTTTTTAGGGGAGAATTATATATATATTAAAAAACTATAAGCTATGCTATACTATAGCTGAAAGTTAGAAGGTCTTCCACAGAGGAAGGTACACCCTCAGATCAGCCTACAGAGCTGCTTGGTTATTTTTCTGAAATACTTTAGCAGGCGCGAGGACAGTCTTTAATTAACTACAAACCTACCCGGCTGGGTTGACAACACAAAGCACATCCATTTTTATTTATGTATTTGTTTTTTTTTTGGCGTGTATGAGTGTTCACAAAGTGCCAGGCCACTTGGGAGTGTCCTAGAGTGAGTAAAACACACACACACACACACACACACACATACACACACACGGTGTGCTAACACAGAAACCCAGCCGTCAGCATCTATCCGGCACACTGCTGCAGCGTCCCAAGCACAGCTAATTAAAAAACAACAATTTCACAGGAGGGCACTCCAAACAGTTCTAAAAAGCACCTCTCAGCACACCGGGGGATCGCCCGGCGTACATGGGAGGTGAGACAGGTTCTGGGAGCTCCACTTTTATGGCTTCATCACCGCTCGCTGTGTTTTTCTACTACTCACACTACCGTGACCTGAATTTCATATTGCTTACAACATGCTGAATTACAAAATTTGGGGAAAAAAAAATCTGCATGCTGATGTATTTGGATAAGTTACAAACCAAATATTGTAAAATAACATTTTACTAAACGGTAAAGCTTTATAAAGTGTAGAAGAAATCCACTCTGGAATGCAAGATTTAAAGCTGCATGCTGCATAATATAGTAAGTTAATGTTATGTTTGTAGATGGAGCCCATGGCAGTTTCTAACAAGGCAGTCCATTACAGGGGTGTTGTCCAACACTTCGGCCAAGTGATAGCCTTATTACATGGCTCCTTTCAAAGCATCTGCTTGGTTAGAGGAGAGGTCCCTCTGGGGGAAAAGATCGCCTTCTTTCTAATGATGTATAATTGACCTCCAAACACCAGGGCACAACAAACTCTCTCGGGGTGGTGTAATTCCACTCTACCTTTTACATACCGCCCGTCTCGTTCAAGCTTGTTCCTCCTCTACGGCTACGGCTCCTGTCCAACTGACTGCTCTGCCTGTTTGCCTTCATTTTTATCAAACTGGCTCTAAAAACATTTTCGCAAAAGGCAGCGCTATATTCATGTCATTTCTCCTCTTCCAAAAAACATATTTACATTTATTTTCCTATTTGGAAAATATATCTGACGTCTGACCTGTACATCTGTGTGTTTTTTTTTTTTTCCTAAATCTTGCAGGAAAATGAAAGCCATCGAAACTATTTCTTGTTCACATAAATACCAATTGCTCTATATTCATATCCAGACAAGGACGATAAACATGGGTCAGCTGCATGACATAAAAAGAGGAAAACATATGGGATAAAGGCTAATAAAATCCAATCTTGTTACTATATAATTGCACCATATGGAGCAAGATGGGCTGAACTGTGTTGGTGGGAGTTTTAATAACACGGTACACAATTGTTTTCCCTCGTCTGCACTTAAACCTGTTCCAAAGGTGTGAAAAAAGACTGCTTGCCAATTCCTTGATTTATTATAGCCAGTGAGAGCTGATTACGGGGCATGAATCAGTTGCTGTAGGAATGTAATTAGGCACGTAGACCTCTGTAAGGCTAGGAGCTCTCTTCGCAGCCCAAAGCAGTTTGTGGGCTGACAAATGCATCTTAAATGGGTGTCATAAAAGTCAAAAACGTGCCAATTACATCTTTAAGTATCCCATCAATGCAAATGAAATAAACAGAAAAAAAGGGATACTTCTGTCTGTGTGATGGAGGGACCCTCCAGCTAGTTTTTAAGGAAGGAGGGGTTAAAAAAAAAAAAAAAAAAAAAAAAGTGGGAGACGGAAGGTGAAGAATTAAAAGATGTGATGAATAACAGTGTGTGAGAGCAGGACGGCGCCCAGCGGGTTGTTGTGTTTGGCTGGAACGATCGGACGTGCCACACAAGCTCACAGCATTTAAAATACCAAAGGTAGCAAAGTATAGGGGGAAACGGTCAGTTATATACCAAATATAGCTCTACAAAGGCATATCAGCCAAATGTCAGGAAAGAATATTATTTGGAAGCAAAATAGACCCCGTCTGTCTCTGTATGTTTATCTCTGTCTTCATTCTTTACACACACAAAACAAATAGAAAACTACAAGTGAACTGTGGTAAAAAACAGGCATGAGAAAGAGATCCTTCTTCTCTGGCCGGACCGTCTCAGCTTCCAGCCACCTCTGAGCCGTGACGCCGTGACTCCGGTATCCCATAGTTACTGCTATGAATTTTCCATTGTTATCAGCCGGACTACACTCCTGTCACAAAGCTGGATGAATGGCACACATGGCAATAGATGTAACTCTTTGTTGCTGGCGAGGTATCTAGCAGAGAGCCATAATGTCCCGGTAATCGAAGTAGAATTGTTAAAAAGGCCCAACACAAAAAGCTGAAAATTCAGTGACAAGCATGAAAAGCGCTCATGCGATGAGAAACACAGGGCACCCCAGGGTCCTCACAGGCCAAAACAGCAACCCTCAGCACTGTTACTTCCTCAATATTTGCCTCACTATATCTGCCATCTCTGCTGCTTTTATGTGATAATCTACTAACTCAATTTACTCATTTATCTTACTCTGTAGTTAATGGATGTAATGATGTTTTTTTTTTTTTTACTCTGGGAAAATATAACTGTAATTTATAATGGATTTAAAATGCTTCCCAAAATAAGTTTAATTTGTAATTTAAAGTTTTATTTCATTCAGTTATTGCTTGTATTTACTATAAAAAAAAATCCTACAATATTCTTGTTTATTTATAATGAGTGAAATTATTATTGTTAGTAGAATTCACATATTTTTATTTTATTTTATTTTATTTTGTTGCTGTAAATTCTGCAGGACAAATGATCAAATTACCAATTTGTATTTAACTACATTGTTCTGCTGCTTTAACTCAATTAAAGTCCAAATAACTTCCAAAAAAAAAAAAAAAAAAAGAAGATTTAAATGTTTTCAAACTGTGAAACTTCCACTTCAATGATTAAATTAATGCCACTAAAACCTGTTTGTGTGTGTGTGTGTGTGTGTGTGTGTGTGTGTGTGAGTGTGTGTGTGTTTGTGGCTGTGTGTGTGTTCTTGAGTTGCATGTGCAAGTTGGAATTATTTTTTTCTTTCTAAATCCACAATAACGTGTTGAGCCTCGCAGGTAGACAAACTCCCTATAGAGGCAGAAATGTAGATGTTTTTCATTCAACTGTTAAATGCTTGTCATGTCGCATATGCCGAATGCTAAAAAACCCATCATATCCAATACAACTAAATAAAATAAAATACAACTAAATAAAATAAAAATGAAATCATCCAAAAACTAAAATAAAAAATGCAACGTCCGAATAAATAAAACCTATAAAACCCTGATGAGGCGGTAGATTTATAAAATAAGCCTGATCGGAAAGTAAATGTAAACTGCGCTGTGGGTTCACAGTCTGAATGGAAATCTATAGAAAAAAAATGTTTTTCATGTTTTGAAAGGTAGGGGAAGGCCTCGTGATGTAACCAGGAAATAAGTGACATACAGCGGAATAAAAAACCGAGACTCTCCGCCTGCACATTCTCGGGCCTGAGTGGGATCGCAGCTTTTCGTGATAAACGCAATCGTCCTGAAGAGACAAATGTGGAAATACCGTGGGCCACTGTGACAATAATAAAGCCAAAGCGTATGACAAGAATATATATGACCACTAATACGTGCGTGCGTGCGTCCTCCAGCCAGTGCGCGCGCGCTCTGCAAACATTTCCATATTCCAGATTCATAAATCAAATATGTTGAAGTGAAATTATCTAATTTAATTACGCTTCTTCCTCTTGCACTTTTTTTTTCCCCTTTTCCAAGAGACATGTCAATCTTGAATACGGCGGAATAAATCCATGACAACAGGTTCATTTGTGTCATGTCTCCATTTTTTAAATTTTTTTTAACAAACTTGAATAAATTCTATCAAATTTAAACACGGCTTCACACTAGCTGGATGACTTGCTCAGACGGTTTTTTTTTTTTTAAACACAGTGAGTGAGACATACACAAAGGCCTACAGGCCAGCCAAAGCCATCACAGTGTCTTTTTGAACCACTGCACACATCAACCAAAGCATCTTAAGAAATGCAAAAGGAAAAAAAAAAAAAGGGAGTCCCCCCTTCTCTGAATTGTGCTTACTGTTGGTAGTCGTGTTTGCAGTAAAGTTTCCTTTCTCTGAAGTAACAGCTGGTGGTGAGAGGCTGTTGACACACGGTGCACTGCAAACACTCCTCATGCCATGAGGAATCGTTGACTCTCATCAAGAAGCGGTCGGAGATGGGACGCTGGCATCCTTCACACACGGATGGATGATGACATTCAGTCCCTAGAAAAAAAAAAGAAAAAAAAAAATAGCAGCAGAGGAGTTGTATTTACAGGGCCCGCCAGGAAAAGCGAGACAGGGCCTGAATCACGGGGCTGCAATGTCTGATAAAATGCTGCGAAGCGTTACAGGCCTTAACAGGCTCTTCATAGAGATTCATTCAGGTGTGTGATATTAGACTCAATTTAAAAAAGCAGCTTTAAATGGTTGGATTTGATATTTTCTATCCAATAAGACCAGCTCATTACATCGCTCACCCAACCTTTTAGATGCATGGATCACTCAGGATGCGTTTCTTTGACAGTTATACGAGGATAAAACCACACTTGCCATTATTAGCTTTGCTGTTTTAACCGTTTGCATGCGTAGATATGAGCTTTTAGTGGGTTTTGCATTGTAAAAAAAGGTGAGAAACGTGTCAGGAAACTAAAGAGCAGCGGGCATAAGGCAGTGGCATCCAGACATAAATAACAGTCTGGTGTTTGACTTGCAGCTCGCAGTTCAGAGTGACTTGCAGAGGTTTCACTAAAGGTGGAGGAAGAAGAAAACTCACCGAGCATGATTCCGAGCGTGGCTTGTCCCGATCGCAGGGGATGATCTTCAATTTTTATGCCGTCCAGCATGATGCACGTCTCGGACTGTTCTCCCGCGGAGAGGCGCTCCAGTGACACCAGACCTGTTGCAATATCCATAAGAACACGGATCAGACTGGACAAGAAAAAATCCCGAATGTGGGCACAACAACAAGCAAAAAAAAAAAAAAAAAAACTGTCTGGAGGAAGAGCCGCAGACGAGAAACCTGCTGAAACCGTTTTGAGTTCCGTGTGACACAGCCTGCAGCTTGGAGGAGGAAAAAAAAAAAGAAAATGAACTTAACAGAAGTACAAAAGACTCGCCTCTGATGCTCACAATAGTAAGGAGGTATAAGCAGTCTAAGGCGGCTACTCAAATCCCTGATGTGTCAAGAGAAGCGAAGAAGAGACAGAAAGCAAACAACAGACGTGGAAAACTCTCTGAACAGTCACCTGTTATTATCACGACTGAGGAAGCTTGATCTTCTCGTCCTCAAGCCGACGGGAAGAAAGAAGCCGGGAAAAAAAAATTTTCTTCAAGGCGAGAAATAACTGCTTTTGTCACTGATGAAGGGGGGAAAAAATGAGGAAGAAAAAGCTTGACAACAAATCCAAAGATAAGGTAGAGCGTAGATGTCCCGGCAGTAACTCTTGGAAGTACAGAGACGGTTGCTTGGTTGTGCCCCTGTCGCTGCAAAAGTCTGAGATCGAGATTGAAGCGAGTGGATCCTCCCACTCCTGCATGCATGGCTGCACTTTTTTTTTCATTCCTCATTCACTGCCATTGGGATGCTATTGGAGCAGAGTACAGTGCGCTCCACACAGTCCAATAACAACACACACGCAGAGGCAAAGAAGACTGCAGAAAAAATGATATTTTACACAGTTTGACACCGAGGCGATGCAAAACAATAGGGCGATATAATAAAAACCACAACAATAATAATAATAATTTTGTAATTACCTCATAATTGAATTATTACCAGGGTCTACAAAACATGCGCCCTCTGAGAAAATGATACATTTATTTTCTTTATTTAGCAGAAATTCACCTAAAAAATATTAAAGCGAGAAAAAAAACCTTCTACATTTATCAGGAATTGTTATATTTCTCTGCATAATGAAAAACACAGATAGGCTCTGTGTGTGTCTTGGAGCATCACATGTTTCTTTGCTCTTTTGTGCATTGTTTCCAGTGGAAGTAGCTGATGCACCTGGCGATCAGCGGTGATAACAGCGGCCTGTCCGGCTCTGAGGCGGCCACTGCGAACCATGGCTGTCCATCTTTCGGTCAGGGGAGGAAAAAAAAAAAAAAAACCACCAATAATAATAAGACTGATAAGTATTTCTTTAGGTATCTATTCTATTCAACAACTGATTACATTTGAGAAAATGAGCTCCCGTGTAGAGTCGAACCAACCTACACTTTATATACAATACTTTAAAAAAAATCATAGCATCTAAATAAGCATCATTCTGGGCGTTGAGAGTTCTGTAAGCTAATAATATTCAGGAAGGATCAGTATAATGTTTTGTCTTTTTATCAACGTGTGTGTCAAAGTGGAGACATTTGCATGCAGGTGTTGAGGAATATTTCACTGAGGCCTGTCTGAAATTACAGGGCTGCTAATGAGATTGCGCGCTGCTTCCCATGTCACGCTGCATGAGAGGCTGATTGTTATCAACTTCTTAAAAAAAAGAAGAAGAAGAAGAAGAAGGAGAAGAAGCTACAGGCCCAGGCAAGGAAAAAAAAGAAGAGTGGATACATATAACAGATAAGATGTGGTTTAAGGAAAACAGTGTTGCTGTATGTTCAGATCTGTTATGTGCTTTATTTTAATTTTAAAAAAAAAAAAAAAAAAAAAAAAAAAAACAAGTACATGCTGCTCAAAAGAGATGATGAACCTGTAACATCGAAACCAACGCTGGTCCTCAATAATAACAATAATAGTAATATAATAATGATAATAATAATAATAATGTTTCTGGAAATTATAGTGAAAAAAGTCCTTTATTTCACACAATTTATTACAAAATAACTTTATGAAATGACGGAACAAGCGATTCAAATGTCAAAATGTTTCTCTACAATTATGTGCAATCAGTGTGCGCAGTGTTTACCTTCAGTCCAGAGGCCTGGCTGCGTGTTGTTTTTGATGTCCTTTGTGAAGCATCAAGGCGATGACCTGTAGCCCAGTTTGGGGAAACAGAGAGCAGATTGTTGGCGTTGCCCTCTGCCGTTCACTGCGAGAATAGCTGAGCTTATCTGAGAGATGCAGGAGAGTCAGATATAGAAGGGGGGATGATAGTATTTTCACCTATTTTTAGAAGTGTATAACAATCACAGAAATGTTTACGGAAATATAATATAAATATTGGAGTCTTTATATGTTTCAGTGAATGACACAGAGCTACACTGGCTCTGTTCAAGTGAGTCCATGCCAGTCATGAAGTCATCCACCCCCGGCTTAGCTTTCCCCCCTTTATTTCCATCACTTCTATCAGCATGGGGTCAATTACCTCTGCTTCGCACTATATTGGATTATCTTACCACTGAGCGGTATTATGAGCTGAGAATCAATACAATATAATCAATGCGTTTGAAAAAAAAACACAAACAAACATATAAAGCAAGTAGAAGCCTACCCCGTCCTCCTCCACGACCCCCCCTCACCTCCTCCCCCCCTCCATCCATCCATCCATTCTCCGGTTATCGGCCATGCAGGTCACTTGTGCGAATGAGGACATCAAACATTCATTCAATAAATCAATCCGCCAACTTTAGCCTGCGGTGCTTTAATGAGCCTCTACTTGACAAGCCCTCCCTCACTTTCTGTTAAGAAAAAAAAAAAAAAAAAAAAACAAACGTTGCAGCAGGTGTTCTGAACAGAAAGCTCCGGTCCCTAAAGTTAAGCAATTTACTTTAAAGCGACCAGAACTGTTGCATCCAACGGAAAGGTAAGAGACCATTATAATGCACCTTTACTGAGCAGTAGCGCACATTAATGCAGGCTGCATGTCTGATGTGCTTTCCATTAGAGGTTTGACCAGAAGTGTAACCACTCTGGATATCAAGGAAAATAAATAAATAAATAAATAATGATGTGGACTTTGAATGCAGGAGAAGAGTAAATGATTTTAGAAAAAAGCGAAATTATGATTCTTACAGTTACATATTTGTAAAAAAAAACAAAAACAAAAACAAAAAAAAAAAACATGTTTTAAATTCAAAACCGGCAGATTTGAAGTTTGGAGGAAAGTGCATAAAAAATAAAGAGGCCTATTATCGAAACTTATGATTGTTAATAAGGTAATAATTTTATTGAATGAATAATAATTAATTAATCTACATTAATGCGTCACTACGCATTAACATTAATGCGTCATTACGCATTAATGCGGACAGATTCCCGAAGAGATTGAAAAGTGACAAAGAATAGAACAAAACTGATCATAAATAAATAAACGCAATAAATAAATTACATTATTTAAACATTTCGGTACATTTAAAAGTCATCGAAACAAATGCCTCAAATCAAACTAAAATACAGATAGAAACATAATTATTCTAATTTTAATTACATTTCCATCAAGCCGTTTAGAAGCCACGCAGGATGCATTCATTTTCCAGCCGAGACAATAACTCACAGCTCCAGCTGAGTGTCAGGCCTGCTCTGCATGTGCAGACCCGGAGGCTGATGACTGCAACGCCTGAAAAAAAAAAAAGAAACTATCTGCAACCTAAAACAATAACATATTTAATTGATAATGTGTACTCTAATAAGCGCCATTATTATTAAGCTATTATTATTGTTATTATTGCAGGATACCACCACAGCTTTGCATCAGCTGGACACTGAACAATTTCAATCATGCACAAAACAAAAGCGCGTCGATAATCATTTTCAAAACAAACTTCCTCAGTGAAAAAAGGGGAAAAACTTCACATCCTCAAAGGAGAAACTCGGCAAAGCGAGAGCATAATGGCTCCCTAAAATGCTAGGGCTAGAGGACTTTGATAATGAACTCACTTTGATCTTTTAATGAGTGTTTCTAAGCTCTCCATGATGCTTTAAAAAAAAAAAAAAAGCTAGAATGAAAGAAAGAAAAAAAAAAACATACAGGCACTCTTAATTTGTGTTGCACTTGAGCATCTTAAAAACAGACACTCTGTGCAGCACACGATTTCTGATCTTGAACACAGACAAGGAATTGGGTGGGATTTTTTTTTTTTAATATTTTTATACCCCTGAAACCCGCACACCATCCCTTCATATGGACGCTTTGTCTAAAAAAAATCTCTGACTCTGGCTGTAAGAAAGCGTTTTCAGGGACTGAGTCAACGGAACCGCTTTGCCGCTCGTGGATCAACAGTGAAGCTTATTGAAGGTTTGCACGTCGGCAGATTGCGACGAATCAACTTTGAATCTGTCCTTTGCTGAGTCTTTATGTTTTTCTGCAAATTTTTTTTTTTTTGGTAGCTGCTTTCATAGCTTAAACGATGCATATTGTAATAGTGTGATTGCACAGAGAGCAAGCAGAGAAGCAGTACAGTGTTGTAATAACAAACAGCCGATGAGATTTAGGGCCCCGCAGGCCTATGAGGGCTCCTGAATACTAAATTCAACAACTCGTTTTGATTTTTTTTTTTTTTTTTTTTTTTTTTAAACTACGCAAGTCACAAATCCGGTTCATGTGACACTTTAAAATTTGTATATTTTTAAAGGTGTTATTTTACATACTAATATTTCATTTTTATCTCCCTAAACAAGAGAAACAGTTAAGTTATTTATGTCTCATCCCACTTCATCTCATCCACTCACATATTTCTACTTTTATCCTGCCTGAACCACATGGCCCTTTTTATCTTACTGAGACAGCCAAAAGAATGATACTGCAGGATAATCCCAACTCCCGGAGGATTAAGCCAAAGTATAATGCAGCACTGTCAACCCATGGCTAGATTTGTTTATGTTATGATTTATTGGATTCAGCTTTTTCTTCCACTGACAAATTTATTGAGTTCCTGACAGATGGCCTGACAGGCTCCTGTGTGACAGCGAGCTGACAGACAAATTTGAAATGTACTAGGAGTCTGAAAAATAACTGTTTACCTGTTTTGTGTTGTTTGTTAACATGGAGCAAAACTGTACTGTAATTAAATTAATATGATAATAAAGCCTGGTCCCCAACCACTGACAGGCTATAAAGCAACACTAACAATAATATTATGCTCATTTTCATACTACTACTACTAATAGAAACATCACTACTAATACAAATAAATCCATACAACTAAACTAGGATTTTAAATTGAAGATCATAACACATTTGATTGTTTTAACTTGTTAAAATAAAAGTAAAAGCAAGTTCCTGTAAGAGACAGATGGATAGATTGATGTAAAACATAAGAAATACTGTCATCTCCAGTTTTTATTTAAAATCACAGTAATGTTTAGTTGTTGTATGACTGAAAAAAATGACATAATGCAGGACTTTTATCAATAATAATAAGATCAAATGAAATAAGAAATATTTCATCAAAATCTTGTGAAATATAAATGATGGCAATAACACATTCTGTTAAATCTATTCACTTCAGTAGAAAACCACCACGTATGATCATTCTGAGCTACAAGGCTTCATTTCTTCAGAAACGGTGAAGGAGCGGCTCATCTGATGACACTGATCCAGGATGCAGTCAGATTTATGCACCTGGTCCCCCTGGCTCAGTCTAAACACATATTACTTCACAATTGTATGTTGATGTTATCCGAGACCCCCCCCAACACACTTATCTGAATTACAACATCATCACCTGCTGGACGAAAGCAGGCAGTACAAGTTATCCTGCGTCTCATCGATCTGTTCTTAGAAACGCCACGACTGAAGAATGCTCCAGTAAAACACAGTCACTCTTATACTCCTGGTACTGGAGTAGCTGCTTAGTGCTGTAAATATATTTATTAAATGTAATAAACATCAAACTATCCTGTCGAGTCACATTAACACTACGCATTGTTATTTGTAAAACTTTCAATGAGGTACATGCTGGATTTGTTCAGGATTTGTTCAGTATTTGAGTTAATAAAGGTCTGTTTAAATCCATATCTTGAAATTAATCATGTATTTATATATAAGAGGACAAATATACTTTGTTAGATGACTATTTTGTAAAACATTTGCAATAATTCCATAGTTGAATTTTCCTGTTTAGTTATTCTGTTACTCTCTTTTTTGATATGAATAATAAAAGGAAAAAAATGCAGAAACACTGTCTGGTATATTTATATTATATTATCACCTTATATTTTTTGTTCATTTAAACAATATTAACCATCTAAATTATCATATATATATATATAGTTATAAATTGTATTGTATTGTGTAGAAGTTGTGATACATAATATTGGTGCAGCTGAAAAATCCAAAACAATTTCATTTAAATGCTAAATCAGCAAGATGACAACCACTTTTATAGAATCCTGAATTTACGGTAATAATAAAAACATTTTTTTGGATAAACAGGCATAAACAATATGTTTTTCATTCATTTCAGACTTTCCCTAAATACACTGCATTAATTCTATGCTTTTAACATTTTGTTATTATTATCATATTATTGCCATGACTCTGATAGCTAATACATTTGGTGTTTTTATATACTTTCATCCCAAAAAAGACAAAACAATACAATAACATATTTTTCCTCTTACCATAATTGATTTCCTGTGATTTTGGAGTGTTTTCTATTCAAGTTCGAGTTCTTCTTTCAATACAATTTGTTTTTGTAGTAAGTGAAGTAATAACATCTAAAATATAAATCAAATTAGGTCTGTTCTGAATCGTGTCATACAATAACAATATAAAGAAATGAGTTTTGAAAGTCCAATGAATATTTTTCTTTTTTTTTTTCCAAAGGATTATCTCCAAAACATTTTTTAAAAAGTTGCTCAAAGTTGGACCGCAGATGGCAACAGATGAAGCATTATGAAACCCAGCAATAACAAAATCTTTTTATTCTGTGATGTGGGGATCTCTCCTTCCCTTCTGTTTTACTTCACGCACAGGCGATGGCCAAACAAGTCTGCATGTGAGCCAAAGCTGTTCAGACACATGAGGAACAACTTACTGCAGGGTAATTTCAAGCAAAATTAAAACCTGGGCTCCAAATGTCTCCATGAGACACACACACCCGCGTGCATTTGTGACTTTCTCTAACTGTTGATGAGCGCCTTAAGAATCTTAAATCTTTCTCCAAAACGGAACATCCAATAACCGACCCGGAGGTGCTGAGTGGAGGAGCCGCACAGAAACAAAACAATGGTTTGCCCTTTGAGAAACTTGAAAAACTTTGGCCCGTGTGCATGTAAGCAATTGATATTGTATGTCGCCGTCACAGCGGGAAACCTGACGTTTGTTGTTACATGCGTGACTGTTTTCATCATTAGCAAAAGTGTCTCAGCTCGGCCAAGATTTGCAGCTCCTTTCATCAGATGATCATGTTATTCAGTGGATTTGTCTCCGCAAAAATAATGTTTCCTCTGACAAAAAAAAAAAAAAAAAAAAAAAAAGAAAAAGAAAAAAGTGGAGGCTACAGGAGGCCAGGAGCATGATTTTAGGATGTGTGCCATTAACAACAAGCGAAGGCCTTCGCTACCCGCTCCTCATGTGGAATGCATAAATTCTGTGTCTGCTGAATAAATTGCATGTGCTCGCAGACTTTGTGGCTGAAGTATTGAAAGATATTCTAAATACATCTACATATATATACTGGCTGTGATACTGAGCTGGAGTTAAATGGGTCTATTTTCATTGCAAGAGGCATGACATGGAATGACATACCTGTAGAATCGGTCAGTACCTGTAACCGGCATTAATCCAGACGTTACATGCGTTGTCTGATAGAAACTAAAAATGATAAATAAGAAGCGAATCATTTCAAAGGAAACATGCAGAAAATGCGGCTACACGGGCCAGCGGCAATAAAACATCATTATAATCAGACATTTCTTATTTTGGCTTGACCATAAGGAAACGCTACACAAGTGTTATTCTTTTTCTCTGTTTCAATCAAACACGCTGGATGTGTTTTGTGTGTGTGTGTGTGTGTGTGTGTGTGTGTGTGTGCGCATGTATGATTGTGAGTGTGTCATTAATAGGCTGCACTTCAGAGAAAAGGTAGAAATCCACCAGATGTTTTGCAGCTGGGTGGATCTGGTAGTGAAGATCTAGACAGCATCTGTCACAGGCGAACATTTCTAATCTGTCCTGAACATTAGGCAGAGAGCACTAAAAACCCATCACCGGCTGCACGTGCTGCTCAGTTCAAAATGTGCTCGCCACAGGCTCTGCAGTTTGGCCCCGAGAAAAGTTTAAAATTAAAGGAGAACAAAAAAAAAAAAAAAAGTAATATTTATCAAGCTGAGCGGTATAGATGCAATTTTAACTCCACTGTTCCTCAATGATTTCTTCTCAACTCTTCTCCTTTAAGCAGAATGCGGGTGATAACTCTTAGAAAACAAAACAAGGGCTAACAGGCTAACTGGAGTTATTAGGGCAGAGTGCCTGAGGCTAGAGACGGGGGCTTTGAACTAGAGGTCCACCAGAACTTAGTGAGGTCAAGATCTGTCAAACTCCGGGCAGAACTAACATGATGATGATGATCTGGACGGCGGCGACGTTCAGATTCCCAAAGCCTTTCATGAGAATTCAGTTGTGCAGTGGATGGAAAGAAACAAATACGCATTTAATTGTACAGCCCTCACTGCTATTAACATTTGAAGTCCCCCCTAAACTCAAAAATGTGTTTCGATTATTGTTCCCTCACTTGGACGTTTGAGCTTCAATGTGCAGAGTTTGACACTAGAAGGCTGTTTTTATATTCATCTGACTGGAAGTGGAAAGTTTCTCTGAGTTAAAGACGTGTATCTATGATCATGATTTGTGAATTCACAACCGGTTTGGAGCCGATCCTGGTTCAGCATGAAATGTACACGTGTGATGTGGAAACATGAAGTCTCTGGTGCACGTAAACTGAGAACGAACTTTTCAGTGAAGTAGGAGACATCTTGTGTCTGTAGTTACACTTTTGAAATGAACAATATTTGTATATTCAAAGATTCGGGATTTTTCAATGAAGGAGAAGGAGGAGATGTAATAAAAAAAAAAATTGATGAGGTAAACTTGTTGTGGAAAAACACATAAGCTGCATATTAATATTCTAAGGAAAGTATTTTTATATGTCTTGAAACATGTCTGGAGGGTGTCTTTAAGTTTCATAGAATCAATCATTCTGAAAGAGCAATGATTCTGGTTCAGATGTCTTAATGAGAACAAACCTCCTCACAGATGGATGCAACCCTTATATTGTTATTGCTGATATCTCCACAAGATATTTCCTGGGAATTTTGACGATTCAATTTTTACAGTGGCTCCACAATTGTATTTCGAAGCTAACTAGGTTGTGTTTATCTAACGCGCTCAGTTTGGGAACTGTGGGAATCGCTTCGAGCTGACCTTGATGGTCTCTAGATATTTCCCTTCCTGGGTTCATGCGCCTAGTTACCAGTTGGTCAACCCCACGGCCCCGTGAACTGACCCTGTCCTCCCTCCGAGGTTTGAAAGGAAAAGAAACCCAATCCTCGGGGGAGCGCTCCGACTAACAAGAAAACTGCTGGCCTGAATCTCTCAGAAGTGCTGTGTTTTCCCACTGGACCACTTTCAGCTTAATAAACATCTTAACTAGCCAGAGGTCCCACGGGAGCTGCTGGGAAATCCTCTGGGCAGCCAGAGCTCAGGAGCTGGCCCTTTATTGCATCCAGGTGGCTGTTAAAAAATGCTGGCCGGCCATTAATGTCAAATAAAATGCAAGTGGCACCTTCAGGGGTGGACAGGGTCAGTGCACCTGTCTGTGGACGAAAGCTCCACTCGCCCCCCGTGTCCCATCAGTTTGATGTCACACTTCCATGTTGTGCCACCACGGTGCCAGTCACATGGCAGCTTGTAGTGCAAACATCCTCTAGACATATGCAGAAGTCTATGTACATTTTGCTTTTACCATGAAGTCCTCTGCAGATGAGGTAAAACCTACTATCCTGTTGTATGAACGCACAACTAACCGGTACATCGGGGTGATGCTAGTTGTAATGTTACTCAATCACTTCCTGTTTGTTTATGACTACTTCACACGTATGTGAACAGTGGCAACAGCCTCCCTTCATCTGTCCAGCCTGGTCGCTGTCCAAAGGGAGAGTTAATTGTCCCACAGGTTGTGGAAAGACCTGGACGGCGATTTGGGCCTTTGATCTGACTTGAAAGGAGTTAATTGATTTCTGTGTTACAGGCAGTGTTAGGGGGAAGAAAAAAAAAGATGCTTGCTGGTCATTTCACAACATGTGCAGAAATATCTCAGAGAGAGAAGGAGGGAGGGGATGAAGAGAGAGATCACCTCACACCCGACTACATCCCTGCTCAATTACAATAATTTGACTCACATGGGCTGGCCGCCGTGGCAGAGAGAGATGGGAGGGGAGTCGCTGTGTGGGGGAGGAGAGGGGGATCCCTGCTCTGGGAGATCACTCATCATACCTCTAGCTGAGGTAAGGAAAGACAGATTTGATGTGCAGCTCCCCTCGGAGTGCAGCCCGGGGGCTTGTTAAGGTGGCGGTACAGAGAAGACCACACGTCTAACCTCCTGCTTTATGTCTCAGTGGGACACTCCAACACGTGATGACGTCAGCATGCAACAAAGAGACAAGAGACTGCTGGAGTTAACCTGTAAGCGGTACAGTAATTGTTTCACTGCATTCAATCTGTGTGGCTGTGTCTCTTGTGAACATTAGGACTTGTTTCGGGCTAGTCATGGGAAGCTGAGCCTGTCACAGCATGCACTGGGTGGAAGGCATCTCATTAGGAAGCACAGTATCAGGTGAAGTCAGGTAATTTGGGACATCAGGTAAAATGGGACAAATAAGGTTTTGCATCTTGGGCTCTTTGAATATTAGCAGCCAATCACCAAATCTCTTCCTGTCATGTTATTGCATTGTTGCAACAAATGTCCTTTACATGAAACCATCATTTTGATTGGTCTGAGATAACTAGGATGGGTGGAGCAAAGATTAAAAAAAATCACTGGTCCCAGAACTTAAAAGTTAGGCCATGTGGCATGTTGATTTTCTCTTTTTGGTAATACGGGTATTGCAGCTAAAACAATATGAGTATAACACCAAAAATGGTTGTAGGATGTTGCATTTTATTAAGTGTTCACTTACTTATAATCAAAATATTTTCACAATATACTTAACTTTTTATGGGAAAGGGTTTTGAGTGACTGTCCCATTTTACCTCAATGCATTAAACTGGGACCAAAAAGTTAAGCTGAAATGGGACATTTTCTGAAGTGAAACCAGCATGTTTCTAGGCTACCAGGTGCCATAAATCACGAGTTACTATGCTATTGTGTGCCACCTTGTCATATTACAGGTTACAGCACAATTGTATTTCATATTTGTTTTTTAAATCCATTAATCAGTTCAGTCATCAATTCATCAAATCATTAATGTAACCTAACTATTCATTAAAAAAGATTGCAAATTGTAGGATAATTAGGACTGTAAGGAATTTACAGGCCTAATTAGCGTACAATTTTCAGTCGGCCAGTTTTGTGACTTGTTACTTGAACATGTCATTGGAGTGAGGTCAGGGTTCTTGATGTGTTTGAAGGTTCAAAGTTTCTAGAGTATTTTACTCAGCAACATATTTTCTTTATAGAAACATATCAGAGATCCATAACAAGTTCTAATAGTAACACTTCAGAATTTTAAATGGTTTTCTTGGTAATCTACCAAAAGTGTTCCAAATTACCTGACTTCATCCTATATTTCGTACTCTTGTTAACAAAACCGCACTCAAGTGAACATTATGTGGCTTTATATCTTCTAGAATAGCTGTTGTGTCCATGTGATTTGTTGTATCACCTGCTTGTGAGGCTGTGCACTGTGGGTCCAGGTCTGGTCTGGACCTGCTTTGACAGGCCTCCTGCCTTCACTCCTTCACCTCTCTCTGTCTCTGGTCACCCCAGCTCAGGGGAAACAGGGCTGTCAGAGGGAGAGTGGCAGTTTAAGCCCGTCTTAACACAGCACCTCAAACCACCTCATAAATATAGGCTTCCTTTTCCAATTTCCAAGCAGCCCATCCACCTCTGTCTACATGCTTACACACCGCTCCATGTCATGCGCCGGGGTGTGAGTTTAAAAATGACCACGGGACATCTGGCAGACTCACAGAGGGTGGGGCTTTGATGTGCTGCTCTGCAGTTCAGCTCAACTTCAGCGAGCCAAATCCTCAGAGCAACGCAGCAGCGGAGGAGCCTGAAGTGAGCCTGGTAGGTTAGAGATAGCAAAAGAGTTTAAAAGATGCCTTGAAACAGATCTGCCAGATGTGAAATGCTCATAGACACACAACAGCCTCAAATTACTTCTTTAGCCTTTAAATTGCTCCACGGCTAACATCCCACCCCTCCAAAAAAGAATTTTAATTTTAAAATGTGGTCTCTGAAAATCATCATTATTTTCCATATCATAAAGTGGAGTAAATGGAAAAGTGAAACCATGTGAGGCAGCTTTTTTATGGGCGATGCTGGGCAGGGTTCAAGAGGGACTTGTGGTTCTGAGAGCGACATTGCTCTGTGCCCATCTGGAGAGTTTGGCTACACTTCTTTACCCCACCATCGACACAAAACTCCAACTCGTGATCAGCTTCACTTTAACCACTATGCATCTCAACTGCAGAGCTAACATCACACTCTTCCTGGTGTCCATGTCCGAAAACAGCAAAACCTTGAATGTTGCTCATATATAGTACCCCATGTTTGTTGTAGGTTTCAAAGAAAAGGGGCCACATTAAAAATGTTTAAAAGATATTCTGCATCTTTATAATTGTCAACACTTCCCATGAACAGAGCAAAACCAACAATGTGCTAGTATACCTGTGAATACTTTCAAATCTCTCTAGCCTGTCTGTAGCACTCAGCCCCAAGTCTATTTGTTTGTACTGACAACGTAAATCTTTTAAAACCAGAATACACACTTACATTTTTAAAAAATAAAAAAATAATTTCCTGAAACAGCTGGGCAATGGCCTTGTCTAGCAAACGTTACTCAAATAGGAGTAAATGCTGCATTTGCTGGGGACTAATTTCAGCCATGCCTTTGGTGTGGTAGTGAGCATTTAACGCTGCAAGACAGTGTATATGGGTTTGACTCAGAATAAACCACAGTACCCATGTTAATCAGAATGCAGAATGAAGGAACATGTCAGCCACTGCAATGATGTGGCTCATCAATGTGGTTTTTGACAACAATGGAGCTCTATGGCACAGATGAATAAGCTATATCAGGCTTTGGCTAAACATACAATACTATGGATGTTATTCATTGTTGGTTTTGGTCTTTTCATGGGATTTGTTAATATATACATATAATATATACATACAAAATATAGAATATCATCTGACTTTTCCTTTAGTTGTGCACTCACTCTAAATATTGTTTAATCTTACACATCACCAGAAAGGACATCATACAGTATCTGCTATGAATTACATCCGGTCTAAACACCGGGAGAAGTGAAAACATAACCTAAAAAACTTCAGTGTATTAAGTAATCACTATATTATGAATCATCGCAGAGTTCTTCTCACACACATTAGTAAGAAGAGTGAGACTGTAATGGTGGAGAATGGAGAGTTAACACTCCTTTTGCCTCTACAGTGTGCATATGAATATTGATACATATGGCATACAGTATATGCACTTTATGCACAGCAGGGAGGAGTGCTGTCAGAGCCTGTCACTGTGCTCTAGGGCATCACTGACATGAGTGTCACCTTCATGAAGGAGCGTGAAAGCTGTTCCCTCTGCAGAGAATTCCTCAGACCGTCGCTCTGATTCCAGCAGCAGAACAGAGGAGTTAACATGAACGCTCGTAGAGGGCTGTCATCTGTTGTATGCTTCATTTAACACCTGTGAATACCAAAAGTCATTAGGAATTTTGGTTAGGGGGGAAAAAAAGATACCTGCACTGTTAGCAGAATCGATAAGTTCACAAACTTAGCAGGAGGAGAGTGTAATTAACAGCGGGGACATTAATCCATTAATGAGTTTCTAAATACTAATTACACCTGCAAAAATGTGCAAATGGATTCTGACAATTTAATTAGACACATGTGAGCAGGGGTGAGGAGAAAGTGATGTTTTGCTATCCAAGTGTAAATTCTGCTTCTGAATGAGTCTAGCGGCAAATTGGCAGCACGATGTTGTTTAGTTTGTTAAAGAGAAAAAAAAAAACTTTAATAAACAAAGATTTTCTTGTTTTTTGGAAATTCAGAATTATGATTGGTGAATATAAAAAATACCCCAAATCCAGAGAGCTACAAATCCAACCTATGACGCAACAGCAACTTCTAACTGGAAACCAATTAAGAGACTGACTCTAAAGGCTCATACAGTTTGTAATAACTTTTACATTATACTGAATTTCATATTATAGAAGCAATTTCCCAGTGAGTTATGCTCCATAAACTGTACACCCCTCCCCAGAAAAATCAACCAAAATCACTTTGCACAGGGCTGTGAGAAAAGTAACATATTTCAAAGCTGAAACTTAATTCTAGTTAAATTCTGTTCTTTGAAACCTGACTATGTAGAGGAGTCACTGCTGATGTGGGTGGGCGTCTGGGGTAAAGGCTCCCATGTCTCAAAGCTCTGCTCGTTCTTGCTGTACACTGCTCATGAAGAACTTTGTGATGGAAAGATGCTTCTGCTGGAAAATGCACATCACAGGCCTGTTTGTGTGCGATGAGGCTGCTTCTGTGTTCCCTGTTGTCCCCCTGACTGCTACTCACAGACGAGTCACTGCTAACATAACTCATAATCTGTTTTAGGATATTAATTAGATTTATTTTGAGCTCCGCAGTACTTTGAACACCTCTTGTGAGACTAGTAAGATAAGAGCGAACACAATTCTTAAAAAGTCACTTCCAAGATAAATTAGTCAGAACATTTCCTGTGCAAACAAAAAGTACTGAATCATGAACAGAGAATTTACATGTAAAAACATTTCTTCTGTCTTAAATTAATACAGTTGCTGTGTATCCCAAACTTTCTGTTTGTTCTCATTAGTCCGTTCTTAGATCCCTTCTGTCCATCGGCAGTGTTTCTTTCCTTTCGGGTCCGTCAACTCGTGGGAGCTGAGAAGGAAGTTACACGGCGATGCTTCTCTCTGCGCTGAAGTTGTAGTAAAACTGCATGAGAAGAAGAAAAAGAAGGAGACAGAAGAGGAAGCAAGCATTGATGAATAAAAGCACATTTTCACAAAAACATCACAAATCTGTATTAGCTTAATAATTGATGCAAAGCAACCAAAACTGTATATTTATAACAAATACTATGATGAAATGCAGACTCATTTACACAGATTACTGAATGTATATTAATAAAACCATAGATAAAAAACTTATTAATGTAATGTTGACCTCCCTCTTCGAAACTTCAGGTATTCAATCACCCTACAGCAGAGACATCATGGTGATGTGGAGTGAGGGGGATGACAGAATATAAACACACACCGCCCCCTTCTGGCATGGCATGGACATGACTCTTTATAGAGCAGGAAGGCTCCAAACATTCTTGGCTTATGTGGCATTAAAATGCAGGAAAGCGTGTAATTTCTGTTCAGTATCACTTATTCAAAATCATTATCTTAACTCCCCTCTACTTTAAGTACGCTGCTTAGTACACGTATCAAATTTTGGTGCTTGACCCCGAGCCAAATATATGACACAGAAGTAACAAGGCTTCTGTGAGGGTCCCAGCGGTGTTCAGATGGGACATAAACGTAACTAAATCCATTTTCTCCACATTATATTTAATAGATCCAAATAATTAAGAACAGATTGAAAGAGAGACAAAAAAAAAAACTTCAAGAATCTCACAATACTGCTGCTGAGTAATAACAAAACTGATACTATAACAAACACTATCATTTTTCAAGTTCAGGTTGAAACTTTTTAAAAGATATTCTTATTTTTGTTGTGAAGTAGCTGAAAGAACAGAAAAGTCAAATGTTATGGCACAAAACAGAGCTCACTTCACCACGTTAGACACTTGTATTACTGCCACAGAGCACTAGGTGATGCTGTATGATCACTGAAATAAGTTTCCAAATCTCCAACAGAAGTCGCTGTACCACAACGGCTGAAACCGGGTTCCCTCGATCAAAATACCACCTACCCTGATTTTCATTTACTTGACGGAAGCTGCAAGTTACCCAAAACCTGTCACATATCACAAGCCTGTTAGTTGTGAAGAAAAGAAATTCAGCCCCGCTATCACAAAAAAAAAAATTCAGTCTCAACATCTGGCACAGTAAATAAATAATCCTGTGTACGAGTACATGTATGTGTGTATGTGTGTGTGTGTGTGTGTGTGTGTGTGTGTGTGTGTGCGTGTGTGTGTGGATGATGGATGGGGGAATGGGGTGTTATCAGGGAGAGCATGTATCAATGTCTGCCAGTTTTACACACAGGCTGACAGGACAGTGACACACTAGAACATGGGCGGCAGTCACCCCGACGAGCCGAGCTTCATTTCCTGTCCCTGCTCCACTGCCAAAAATATGTGACATGTTGTCTTCATTAATTCCACCTCTATTTGGAGCTCTCCCTCTCACACCTTTCACATACCCCTGTAGACTACTGTCCCTCCATACATTCACATGGAAACACACACACACACACACACACACCTCAGCACAAGTATACGCAAGCACACAAAGACACACACACACACGAATAACTCCCTACAAATACTGAAAACCCATCATACATAGGTGCTAATGAAAATCTTGTCATGTGTGCATACACACTTCTTTCCACTCTAGCATACTCCCTCTGAAAATCATTAGCCAGCCGCCAACAACATTTTTCAGCAGAGCAAACTACATAAAGATGTCACTTTAAATCGCTTACTAATTAACACTTAAAAAGACACAAATTAGATATGCGTGGCTAAAAGCAATTATAATATCCGCAAGTTTTGCGAGTCATTTGGGAAATGAAAAGAATGCCTAATTGCTGGAACCAACATCATCTGAGACATGGCTTAAGTGATGCCTGTTAGGAAATGGTCTTATCTACAACTGTGGCTGTGATTACAACAGTTTTCCTCAATTACATGTGCATACTGTATGTATAATTCTAGAAAGTACATCTCTTTCATGAATCTATATTTTTTAATGGGTTTAGAAACGAGGCAATTAGAGTCTGTGTTAAAAGCGCCTCTAGTTTCTGAAGAGGGAAGGGGAGAAAAAAAAAAAAAAAAAAAAAGCCCCTCTGCATTTTTAAGCACAGACAGTGACCTCTTCTGGACAAGAGAAGGAGAAGATGCTCGACAACATTAAAAAAAAAAATGTAAAAAAAGGTGGTCAAAACTGGGTGTAGTTTCATACTACAAACTGTTTTTCTAAACCTCAATCCTTTTTTTTTTTTTTATATATCACACCCAGAATGAGGCGCCACTTTTACAGAAACTCTGAAAAAATAGTGGAGATTCAATGTATAGCATAATATTGATTGAGAAAAACAACCAAAACTAGACAAAGAAAAGAGCCCAATACTACAGACATGCATCATTTTCTGTAAAAAAGCACTCCTTGTCCGGCATGTTTGTGAGAATAACACTGACTACATTTCCCCCCTTGTTCTGCAGATATCATCGTGAGATAATAATAAGAGGAGAGAAGTAAAAATAACACAATGTTGAGGGATGTTTCCACTTGGAAACTAATTATCAAGCTAAGCTGTGACTTCATCCTCATCAGCCTGGCCCCACCATTAATCTTGTGCTGTCGTCCACTTCACTAAATCCTGTGTGTTACACTATCTCACATTTACTTCATCAGCTCCAGCGCGGCTGTAATTAATGATTTCTCATGCCCTTCCCTTCCCTTCCCCAGCTCAGCTCACCATGTGTCCTCCTGCTAATCACACTCTCTGAGAAGAAAGGAAGGAGGAGAGGAGAGAAGAAGAAGGAAAAAAAAAAAGAAAAAAGAAAAACACAAGAGCATATAGGATGAGCAGCCAGGCTGTCTCCACCCTGGACACACACACACACACATACACACACACACACACACATACATACACGCCATTAATACCTGCGCTGACAATGAGCTTCATTCAGATGACCATATGACAAGATGGCGACTCTGTGTGATTTGGATAGTATGTGACAGAAGACAGAGGCAGAGTGCAGAACAGACACCCAGTTTGATGAGGGAGTGTTTGCTCTGTAACACATCTCAAACCCAACAGCACCTGTTCTTTTACAGTGGTCTGTCACTTCCTGGCAGTTCTGATACCAAGATACCGTGCTAATGAGAGAGAAGGGGGGTTGTCACTCTCTTTAAAGCGCACACACACAAATACAGCACACACACATACACTCTCCTTTCTATTGCTCTCACAAACACATGGGCTCTTAAGAAGGAGCTGCACACACATGATTTTCTTCCTGTGAATGCCTGCAGGCTACAGTGTTTCATCAGAAATGGGGAAGAATTTGTAGCGCTTTGACTTGCTCCGCGCGATCTCTTTAACTTTTTCACTGAAGACCAAGCTGATTAGGAATTTAAAAAGTTAAACCTGCAGAATCTGGTCATAATTTTTGAGCAGAAAGGCTCCAGAATCTACAGCACTCTGAGGGATGCTAGATTGAGCTGTTTGAGAGAAGAATCGGGGAATAAAAGTCAAGTGTTTTGGAACAGGAGACGAAGCTTTTAAGGGAGAATGGCTGCCTAGCCTGGCCATGCTTTTATTCAATTGGGGCTTAGTGGAGCCAACAGGGCCTCGCTGTCTCAGACACTTAATTACAACCCCAACACCGTTTGCTTTGCATTCTGGCCCAGCGGCGTCAGCGGCAGCCGAGCGTTGCAGCCTCTACTCACTTCCTCCTCGATCTCTGCCAGGGATTTGATCGTAATGCCCATTAAATTGACTTGCTGCATCTGAAATCAAAAGCAGGGAGAGGAGGGAGAAGAGAAGAAGAAAAAAAAAAAAAACACACACAAGAAACATGGTGGTTAGGCTCATGGCTAAGTAAGCATGCTTAAAATCTTTAATCCTCTCCCTCTCTGTGTCAATACAAACGGGGCTATAGTGACAACCGCCGCCAGCCAGCCAAATGGACTGCATTGAGCCAGCTCTGCCTGACTGCACGCATTCATCACTCAGTCTGGAGGAGAGGAGAAGAGAGGAGAGAGGAGAGGAGGAAGGGAAGGGAAGGAAAGGAAAGGAAAGGAAAGGAAAGGAAAGGAAAGGAAAGGAAAGGAAAGGAAAGGAAAGGAAAGGAAAGGAAAGGAAAGGAAAGGAAAGGAGGTGCAGTGAAGAGAGGGACTATAGGCTGCATACTGTGAGAAAGGACCAAATATCATGATTGTAATGTGGCTTATACTACTATAATTGTTGAATTGTTTCATTGACCAATTTTGCATGCAAATATTGCAATAATTCTGCATTGTATCAACATATTTTACCTCTTTGGGGTTTTCAAAGAACTGCTCAGAGATCATAAAGGGCACATCATCGAGGGCTGCAAAAAAGTAAGCAAAAACAATGTTGAAGTTTGACTTTTATGCAAAAAAAAAATATATATATATATATATATATTACTCCCCTTTCTTCATCCTGCGTTTTTCAACAAGACTAAATGTGGGATTATAAAACAGCAAAGCTATCAACATCCCCAGCCACCCCGGCGCCTCCCCTCCTTCCGTCTATGGAGAGAAGATGAAAGGATTTTTTTTTTTTTTTTTTTTTAATTCTCCGCTGTATTTGAGCACCTCCACTCTCTCCTCCAACCCAGCCCTTCCCAACCCTCTTCCAGTTTAATTACTCTTGATTATTCCCGATTCCGTCTTGTCTGAGAGATGTTCACCTCCGAAACAAAGACACGCTCACACTAGGCACAGAAAAGCAGAAAGAAGAGAGACAAAACATTCACCAGATATCAAATTTGCATGAAAATAAGCCGCACTGTTCAGCCGGCAAAAAGTGGATTGAAATGAGGACTTGCCAAGAGCATGGTGGTATAATTAGCATTTGACCAAACAAACGAGCTTCAACAGAGCTATAATTAAGCAGGCCTGTAATTAAGTGTATGCCCTTTATCATAATGATCGTGGTTAAAATGGTGTGATGGCTGCCAGTTGATTATTAATGGTGTAACCCCATACTGCATGCATCCTGCACTGGAATCAAGGTGTCACGACTGTCAGGCTAGAGAGCAGCCCTTTGTTTATAAAATACATTAGGGCCCAAATTAACACAGGGTGACAAGGGACACAAAGCCTCTCGTTTCCAGACTGAAGGGAAAACTGCAGCTGCTCGGCTTCATTATAAAACTCCAAAATCTGGAGGCGCAAAACTTGCAGCCGTTGGCTCCAGCAGGAGCCCCAAATATCAAGAGGCCAAGCTTCCAACTGGTGTTCTTTTACCCACAGTCCATCAGGCCGCTGGCACAGGAACAGGAACTCATAAATGTAAGCCGAAGCTGTTCATGAGTCACCGTTTTGAAGCTGACACTCCTTTTGGTTTTTTCCTGTTCGCAGCAATATTTAAAAGTATGAAATTCTAAAATATCCCTCGCTTTGACACTTAAGTGAGTTGCTTTCCTTTCTCGGTTATTACGCAGAGCTATGGTTTGGCACTTACCACGCAAAGTGTAGTACAATGTGATCTTTGTAATCACAGCATGACCCTCACCCTCATGACCACAGGAAAGCTTATTTAGTTTCCTGACTTCTCATCATCTCCTACAGTAAAAATGTAGTAGTAAAAAAAAAAAAAAAAAGTGCAAGGAGTGAAACGGTTTAGCCCTTACTCCCCATTTTTCCACTCACCCAAAGGTTGTTGGTCGCCCCGGCTTTGACAACCTCCTCGCTGGCTTGTTTAAGCTCATAAAATCAAGTGAATACACACACGCCGCCGTGTCGCTGGGAGCGCCAACAACCAGGCATAAGTAGGCAGGGAGAATACATTTGAATCAATAGTCGGCAATGGGAAGCAGAGATTGTAGCTGCTGATGGATCTGTGTGGCACGGACAGATGAACGTGCGGCGCTGAAGGCCAGAGAGTTTCTTTATTGCTCAAGGATTACATTTAAAACCAGATCTCACTTTGTATTCCTCCACCATCTATACTAGAGAGGCTATCTTACATCCAGACAAATGGAGAGGTGCTGAAGATGACTTGGTGGTAAGAAATGGATACCGTACCATGGAGAAATCTGAAGGTGCAGAGGGCAAAAATAATGTAAATCCAATCTTCTGACCAGGAATCCCGCTATGAAACATGTTCCAGCCGCTCAAATGGCCAGGCTACAGTCCATTAACTCATGGGTGTATTGCAATATGGGGGATTGGGTAGTTATTTGGCATTTGGAGTATGTGGAGTGCAGTCAATATGAAAACATCTGGCAGGAATTTTGGTACAATGACTACGATGATGATGATGATGATGATGATGATGATGATGATGGCAGCGGTGAACACAGAGGTGGCGTTAAGTAAGGAGGACCCTGTGGCTTGAGTGATTGTAGTGTAAAGAACGGAGTCAGCACAGGCCCCGTGTGGATCATTGCCTTATTAATGGCTCCGTCAGGTGCGATGAGCAATGGCTGCATTGTCATCTCCAGCCCCTGGGCACAGATGAATGGCTGTTTCAGGGCGGGAAGGGCTCCCTCGTACGCTGGGCTGAGCACTAATCCCTCACTCTTCCATTGTTGGATGCACTGTCACCCAGGACTTCAGCGGCGCCATACATTGCATTTCCAGGGCTCTAACAGACACGGCCGTGCGCACGGGCGTGAGCGCAGACACACCTACACACACACACACATAAACCACACCGAGTTGTGCTCAGACACTGACTGATGGAAAAATATGCGTGGGTGATCGAGCATACCCCATATTACCTGAACCACAACTCAAGAGTAACACTTTAGGAATGTTGATGAACTTTTATTTTACACTTCACTAATTCAGCAGAATTGCATTGATCTCTGTCTAGTGTGATTACTTGGCTGAATCTGTCTCGCACCTGAATTAGGTGAGAAAGTCACAGCCGGGGCAACGAGCATCTATTACAATTTTTTTTTTACTCATGATTAAGGTGATATGTATTGTTTAGCATCTTAAAATAAGAAGAAATAATAAGTAAAGCTGCTCAAAAACAGGTTAGAGCTTTATCTGGAAGCCGCTATATTTCATATTCCAAACAATTGGATGTTGCCTTTCCTCCATGTGTAGCCAGGCTAGACGTTGCAATACCTTTCCTGTCGGTGTGACTCTCAATTTGAGGCAAATTCTTTATGCAGACCATGGAAATGCTATTCTGGTTGCAGACCCCCTCTCTCTGTCACCTCTGCAGATAATGGTGAGTAGATGAACAGAGAGCTGGAGGAGGACCCCCTATGCCCACTCACAGCCCTTAGCCCCGCTCTGACATGAGAAATAGTGCCCAGGCCTGACAGCATCTCGGAGACATATTGTAGTTTATTTTGTCGCCCGGGCATGCCATCTGTGCCATTCCAATAGAGGGTGTGTGTTCAGGCTGCTGCAAGAGAGAGGGCGCGAGGCTCCGGGTCCCTCAGTAGCTCTGCAGCCACGGCAGGTCATTAGTCAAATTGCCTAATGAGAGAGAATACAAATGGCCCCCTACCCTGACAGGAGGAATTTTGGAGGTGTCAGAGCTCCTGACCCGTGCTATGAGAACAGATGATAGCGAGTTGCTATTTTCAGATTCTTTTAATGACTATGGCTCTATGAAACCCATTCTTTTTCTTTTATCTTTTTCCCGCTTTTTCAAGCCCTCTAGACAGAAGAGTGAAAAAAAACAACTCTTCGATATATTAAAAATCTCACTTACAAAAGTGGAAGTGTAACTTTTGAATTATTTAAGTGTTTACTGGGGAGTCAATTAACATTTTAAAAAGCGTATAACATCGATACTAAAATAGATCACACACTGAAATGATGTTGAGGGTTTCTGATATCTATTTTTATTTGTTTCTGCCTGCTGTTTCTTGCAGAGCGTTTCCCCAGTCTCACTGTGGTGTACGCAAGCCTCTGGTGCAATTCTCCTGACAGCAAGTCAGTTACTTCATACTAAAATATTAATCTCATCTCATCCGAGTGCTCAGAAATGTAGACTAATTTAAATGTTTCTTAATACTAAAAGTAGTATGCGTGGCATCTGGTGCATAAAAAGTGGTTTTATGGTTTATAGAGAGAAAATGAGGAGGGAAAGGAGAGGAGAAGCACTGGGTCATTCTGCACAAGCTTCCTGTTTGTCCACATTCACAAATATTTTTAAAAAGAAATTATTCTTATCATTTTGGTTTAACAAAGTGTTGGGTTTTCTTAGTACTCTTCTTGCAATAATATTTGAGAATGCATGGAATACACAATCAAACCTTTTACTTTCCTAACATATGTACAGCTAAATGCAATGACTGTATGTAACAACTTTTAAGTACAATAATCTAAGTACAATTACTTTTATGTAGTGTTGAAGAGTTAAATATTTAGTGACAAATGCATGAAAAAACAACTTTCCAAATGCCATCTAGCAGGTTTTTTTTGCAGATTCACAGATATTAAAATTCAACTTTTTTTTTTTTGTTACCACAGGGATGCAAAATGGCAAGCTTATGTAGAATGACCCACTTACTTTTCCATCTGTGACAAGCAGTCCTTGAAATCTGGTTGTGGGTAGGGAGCCAGGAGGCAGTCCCAGTCGGGCGCTGGTCCATCAGTCTTCCAGAAAGTGGGCAGAGCCAGTAACACCTACGGTGAGTTGGCCACAAACACCGCTGCATAACACAGAATGCTCCGAGGAGGTGTGTAAAGTGTGATCACTTCTCCAATACGGACACTGTAAGTCGAATTATTTTGTGCCTATATGTAAAAAAAGGTCAAGTAAGAACCAAAATTCTTTGCTCATTTGGTATAATTACAAAACCAGTTTTAACAGTTTTTTCACATAGTACTGGGAGAGTACTGGGAGAGCCATTCTCTCTGGCTAGCTATTGAGAAATCTCATGAAACTAAATGGACAATCAGACTTTAATCAGCAGCACAGTGTCTTTTAAGACACTGCCATGGCACTGGCGTTGATCCCCAGCTGTGGCTGCTGGTAAATGTGCAGCAGAATGTGTGTATAAATGGGGTACGCCTCTCTGGACAAGTGTAAAAGCTGGCAGAGGGCTGACAGTAAATTGCATGTGCCGGATGGGACACAGCAGAAGGCACAATTACACAAATCCCCTCTTAATTAGCAGTTCTGTGGGCAAACTAACCAGTAATGATGCGAGGGATGTGGCGAGCCCCAGAAATCCTAACAAGAAACACTCACCAGCACTGGAGACTGGGTCATATGGCCCTGGTTCCCCCGAAGTAGTGACTGACGCATGATTTGTTTTGATCAGTGCAGCTGCAGGAGATGATTCCCATGTTGCCCTGCTCCCCACAACCCCTAGCCCTTGCTGAGCTACTTGCCCTCTGGACTGTGGGTAAAGCAGCAGGCCCTGCATGGTTGTGGGTGGCATTATTAAGTTCTCCATGCTCACAGTACCAGGCAATGTAAAGTGGCATCTCACACGGTGAGTAATGAACTGTGCCAGAGCGGAAGCAGGAGGGATGACAGCCAAAGAGGCCTCCTTGGCAGCCACTAACCTGGGCATCCACCAATTTATCATCCCCTAGAACCAATCCACCAATGCTGCGCTGCCATTTGTCATTAATTATGCTAATAAGGACACCATTACTCTCCTGATGAAACAGGCGACTGTTATTAGTATAATGCTTTTACAGTTTGATACACATGCATTTGCTTATTAGTTTCACTGTGTGTGGATTAGTGGACTTCAAAAAAAAAAAACTTTCCATTGCTTAAATAAAACTGTTATACAACGTACTTTAAAAAATGCCAACACCCACTACGGAGGAGCCCAGGACTTTTCTGTACACACTAATTGACCATTATGAAATGACAAAAGGACTGTCTCTTAACCACGCTTTATTCCTTGCACCCTAACACAGAAATGGCCCCATCTATGTAAAGAAGCTGATGTGTTTGAACTTTTTCACAGCAGACTTCATGGCTCTAAGCAAACCAGTCTGAGCAGAACTATTTAATATAGCTTCTGGGAGCCCCAGATGCCCTTTTCCAAAACGACTTCATTCCCAGAATCTCATTGTGCTTTCTAAATCACACCACAGTATGTATTAGAAGATCATTAATTACAAACTTAACAAGTCAGCAGAGCCATTAAAAGATCTTTAAGGCATATTTGACCATAAATCTCCTTAAACTATATTTAATGACTGGATTTTTGTGAAATATTTTTTATCAAGTTCTAATTAGATGTGTGATAACAAACCCTGCTGTACATGGGGCAAATGAGGGAGCCGTGACAGGCCCATCCATTGAGGCTGTCCACGTCTGGACACTGAAACTAATGGAGCACTGCTTCTATCTCAGGGATGGATAGAAAGCAATGAGGGATGAGACTCCAGAGTCCAGTCTGGCCTGCAAATGCAAAGCCATTTAAAGTCTCTTATTTGACTGTAATAAAGGTCCAAAAATGCCTGAGGGTCTCAAGGCTCCAGTCAAAAATCCCATTACGTTTTATACAGGATTGATCCCCAAATACTTAATGGCACCATCACTCCGGGATCGATCATGTTCTGCTACCGGACCGATAGGATATTTGACATATCAATAGGATAAACACTCACAGAGTTTCCTCAGAGAAGTCTGTTTTATCTGTTGGAATCCAAAAGAGCTTTATGATTGAGGAGATATACACGGTCTATACAAAGCACAATGGATTGGATTTAAAGGTACTTTGGTCAAACGCTGGGCTACAAGTTCAGATAGATGTTTCAGATATTTATCATAACATTTGCTGCTCAGATTAGAGATTCTACATAAAACCAGAGATTATGTGTGTCAGGATGTTTGTTTAAATTTTGTTTTTATGGAAAATACACACTAATAATTTCCAGAATCACAAAAAAACTATTTAACAAATGTAACAAATATTTCTTCTGTCATTTCCATAAACTTGAATTTCTAAAACTTTATTATGACACTAACACACTCTCTCATAACTGCTTACCTTTTGTTTGTATTTTTTTTTTCACAGTTATCTTTCACATAGATTAGTTTAACGCATTCTGGTGTGATTTTTGGTGCAGTATTCACCCCAATACACTGAAACTACATGCTGCTGTTTCAATATGAGAAATGCAGAAACAGCTCAAACAAAAATCTGAATTAAGGCAAATTTAAACATTGTGTAATTTACAAAAAGCTTCAAATTATAAAGAAGAAATTCAACACTCACATGTCATTCATGGTTGGGAGTAGTAAACAATCTGTGTACGTGTGTGTGACTACACATTAGGTGCAAATACTATTCTCCTGCTGAACCTCTCTCTCTCTCTCCCTCCCTCTCTCTCTCTGTTTCGCCTTTTGCTGACCAGGGGAATTAAGAAGCAAAACGTGGGTTTTAAGAGCGTTCCTTTCATGTCTTGATGTAAGCTTTGGCATTACTTCAGACATCAAGATCGGTTTCATAGAAATCCCATTCCATCTAAAGTAAAAGCTCGGCAGTAAATCTGCCCATACCTCCCCCATAACACTTCCATAAATGATTCATTCAGCTCAGTTTAGCTGATGCAAAACAGAATGTTAGTGAGTTGTGGATGGAGCCCGAGCTGCAAGTGGAGGACCAACCCTGCTGCTTAGTAATTTCATCAATCTCCGGGAGAGAAAGAGAAGAGAAAAGAGAAAGAACAGAACGGCATACACTAATAATAACTTTTGTGTCACTATACAGAGGTCGTGTTTTTTAATCCCTCAGCCTAAAGAATTGTGTTATTCTAAAATATAACCCCAGCGGTGCAGAAGCAGTTGAGATCCATCATGGTATGAGATAAGAGTCGGCTGATCTCCTCCCTCTGCACAGCCTCGCCCAGAACTACACAGGGAGATAAGATGGAACTTTTGTTTGAAACCTGATGAGAACCCTCTTAATGAAAGTGCTGCGCCAAAAATAATCTTTTTTCTCCATGTTAGTCAATCAAGAAATGGTGTAGTTGGGGGAAAAAGAGGAGAAAGAAAGTAATTTTGCATAATCAGTGAGCACCATCTGGAACAATTAACCAAATTCCACAGAACTCAGAGGATCAGTCATATTGGCTTATTAAAGATCCAGAATTATACAAGTAATAAATCCTTGGAAAAACGAAGCGTACCCCTGCCTGTCACGACTATTTTAACTTCAAATACAGTGGAATACTTGATAAGGCTGAAAAGAGGAGATTAATATATGCAAATTATGTCGAGCATTTAAAAGCCCCCCAACAACTGTCTCGTTTTTTTTTTTTTTTTTTTTTTTTTTTTTCCTGTCTCTTATTACAGGGCTTTATGTTTTATTCATACACCAACTCACCTGTCATTTCATAAGCTATAATATTATGAGGGTATTATTAAACAGCATAAAGTGGAGCTTTAATTGGAAAGCTCCATTGCATTTTCCAATTATTTGCAGCAAATTAAAAGCAGATGCACATAGTTTAATAAGAATTCTAATATTGTTTCCTGAAAATCAAAAATCACTGTCATCCTGCCAAGATATTTTGCAAACCCAAGTTAATTTTGAGCCTCCTATTTTTTTCCTCCTCCTCCTCCTCCTCCTCCTCTGAAGGATGAACTGTCTCGTGTCTGTTAATTGAAGTTCCTCTAATGGATAGGGAAATAATTGCTCTCCATATTACGTTAGATCAGGGCCAATGTCAGGATTTATTTTTGATTAATGCGATAGATATGTAAATGTATTACTTTTTATTACGTTTACCTTTTTATCAGGTGGATGTCTGCTGAATACTATATGCAACAGCCTGAATGCCACACGGGTTTATTTTAGAGTTTTCACCTCCTTTGCATTTATTTATTTATTTATTTATTTTTATCAAACATATGCTTTTTAGACACATTTCAAGAATGCAAGTTTAATTACCTTTAAAATATCCTGCTTTTTCTGTCAGTGTATGAATAACAGACCTAATTGGCAAAGGGACTTGGCATGGATCAAAGCAACGCTGGTGTAGAAAAAGCAAAAGGTTGGAGCTGCTATGAAAACTTGATAACTTTTCAAATGAGCTTGAACTGTCAAGTGAAAGAGGGCTGCAAAATAAATGTGAATTAGTTTTTAATATTCTGGTAATAAATGTCAAAGCGCCTGCATATCACATCAGTACATGATGTGACTGCAGATGACAGATTTCCCAGACATGTTACCTCTCCTCCCCTCAACTCGCTCTTTTTTTTTGTGTTGGGGTTTTTGTTTTGTTGGGAAGTGACGGAGGGTTTAATCAAGAAAGCAGGCAATTCATCAATCCTAAAGAAGGCGCCTGTACAACCCTGACAGAGCGCACATGGTTTTAGACCAACTCGAACCTGGCCAGCTGTCAGCCCGCACACACACGTGCACACACAGGCGCCCGCGCACCCACGCACACACACACACACACGCCCCAGCTACCACCACGCTAACAATTAACACAAATAGGCTGTCGGCTACGACCTCACACTTGGTCTGCAGGCTATCACATTGTTAATGAAGGGAAGTTGCGTACTCTCACATTCACAGTGTGATGCTGTAAGGCTGACGAGTACACAGTCTCAGGCAATAAAGCGAGAACCGTCTCGGGCTAACTCAATTATCTTTCTTTTCTTTTAAAATCTCACGAAGGGACGCGTAAAGGTAGAAGAAAGAGGGGTTCTGTGTACTTTGCAAAGGACATTTTTTTTTCTGGAGGTAAATGATGACTGCTGGCAGTGCGCTGTACAGTATGTGCATGTTCTTCACTGTCACTCAAACCTCGTCCCAGTGGAGGAATCGCACACCAAATGCCACAAACCATTCAGCTGTGTGTTAATGTCTGCTCCTTCAGGGCCACACTTTGCACACTTGTCTTGACTAACTTATAATGTGACTGTCATACCTACACAATGATGTATTAATCATTTTTAGAGTCAATTGCTTACTGTTTTTCATCTTTTTTTTTTTCCTTAAAATGGTTGTTTGTGTACAAAAAAAAGAGAACAAAACTGTGTTAAATTTAGATTCTTTAAATTCAAATGAATTTATGTATTTTAACGTTTTCTTATTAAGTTCTAAATCATCATTTGTTTGATAGCTAGATGGGTTTTGGTTTTTTGGGGGTTTTTTTTTAAAAAGCAGGGTGTAACATGTCCAGATCTTGGGTGTGCCTCTGCTGGAGCAGCAGGAGAAATCCTCACCACATGGTGTCTCTCTCCAGCTGGATAAAAACCTGCCTGCCTCATTCACCATGTGTGGATCACACGCTCTTTAAAGATAGAGCATCTCAGCCGGCTCTGACTCTGTGGCTCTGAGGCTGTCATATCTAAGCTCTGCTTCCAAACAAATTAGCCTTTCTTCTGTTTCAGTCATGGAGCATTGTACTGTAGTTGAATTTCTCCTTGACAAAGAGAAGGGAATTCGTCCAGTGCATGCATGGTACATATGTAAGTATGGCATGTGATGGATCATCTTTGACAGCTGTTAAATGTTCTCTTGAGTGTAATGCGGAGCTCCTCTGGGAAGTCACGTTTGCTCAGATAAGGAAAGCTCTGTTCAGTATCCATCAGTGAGGAGATCTAGATGTAGATTGCTGTAGATCAAGTACCAGAGGAGCTGGCTTTATGTACATATAAGTGGAGAATAAACTGTTTGGAAAGACATGCGGTGCAACATAGACAGCCTGATCCCAAGTTATGAACCTTTACGCCAAATCGCTGCTTTTTAAGAGTAACAGATCTGCAGTTAAGCAACTTATTGTTTACGGTGATTGTCATGAATGGTACTGACTTGCATATATTTAAAGTGTGACACTATCTACCTGTCATGGTGTAGATCCCACTGTTCTGGTTCACATAGTCCGGCCTGCTCGTGGTCTTCTGGCTGGCAGAAAGAAAGAAACAGCGCTCTGTCAGCTGAGTAATACTATTTCATTGATCGGCATATTAAAAACATCCAAAATGTGTGGCAACTTATATGACAAAGACATTCCAAGAGTATTTATTTAGCATGGAAACTCCCATCTTATACAAAAGACTTTTTATGTCCGTCTACAGGCAAAACAGAGATCTGAAATGCCAGGCTGAAACTAAAGGGGGAAAATACAGTAAAAGTTAAAGCGTGCATCAGCTGCCCAGGGGTTTGAACAGACCTTTAACGGGGGCTTGGAGCAGGATCTTGTTAATTCTGGAGGAACTGGGAGATTCTATTATTCAAGGGAAGTCTGTTTTTAACGTTTCATGGCCTTGTATTACAGAAAACAGCACAGAATGCACTTTGTGGGCAGTTGAAGTTAACAAACCATATAAGATTGAAATCCTCATCAATCAAGCTATCATGAATTACACCCTGTGACTCACCCCTACGGATCGATAAATCCGCAGCGAGCGGGGGGGGAAAAAAAAAAAAAAAAAAAAAAATCACAGCTTCAAGAAAACTGCATAACATGACATACTTTGAAGGTAAAATGAGCTCCAGAATGGTATTATAAAACAAATGATCCTTTAATGATAACGCAAAGTAGTTGGCAATATCATTAAAAGGGGAAATCTCTGATTGGAGGACGCACACATGTAAGGTAAGGTAGACAAGGATCCTGCTGCTGAACTATAAAAAGATTTTGGAAGTGAGCAGGTGTGAAGTTGCAAATAATGTAGTGTGTGTTTTGTGTATCCACGTTCTGTATTTGTCTGTTTATGGATAACATAATCAATCTTTACTGGAGGGAGGGCTGGTAAAGCCTAAATTCTTAAAATTTAAGACAAAAGGCAGATCTGCATATTCTGAGGGTGACGGTGCTGCACATGAGTTGTGGCTTTCAGAGCCTTATCTCTTCCGATGAGATAAATAAATGCAATAATTTCCATCAAGAGCAATAAAACAAGACTTCTGACAGGCTGTGGTATTTATGAGCTGAAGCCTGCAACTCAGATTTATTTGCAATGAAAGGGTCGACTTTTCTTCTCCTCATTTACATTAGCATTTGGCCATGTTAAATCCAGGCCAATGGTGAATTTTTAAAAGGTTGGCATCAATCTTGTGGGAACGATTGCCATATTCAAGGCAGACTTCTTTTACCTTGCAAAGGTTGATTCCACTGCTGAGAAAGAAAGGTACACATCTTTCAAAGCACAGAGACCTCCCAGGAAAAAAAAAAAAAAACTGTTGAAGTGGTGGGAAATGCTTTAAATGTGTTTGCGTTAATGTTGTTCAATTAATACACAGAGGAACCATAAACGAAGCAAAAAAAAAAAAAAAAAAGCATTAAGTCTGGTTATCTATCTATTGGAGAAAGTGAAGGTGGTACTTAAATGTGGAAGCAGGGAAATGTGCTCGTGAAATGCTTTTCTAAAAGGCAACCTCCGGGGTTGCTTTTCCCATCTGTTAGAAACACAAAACTGTCTCAATCCAAATTGGTGATTTCTAAATACAATTTTAGGTGCATTGGAGAGGGTAACATATGGCAAATCAATTAGACAACTAATTCTTAAAACAAAAACATGGCAAGTGCATTTGCTAATCAACAGCAGTGTTGGGGCTTGTATTATGTTGGCCACTGGAGTTTTGACAACAATTAATCTTCATTTCAGGCAAGGAGAGCCATATTGACACATATTCCTAATTTGAATATTCAATTATAGTGCAGTTCCTCATCAAATTATAGTAAAACTGGGAACACGGCCTGAAAGATTTACACAATTACAACGCAGATCAAGAGTCTTATGTTCCCATGAAATCTGTCCGAGTTAAAATCATATTAGCGCGGCAAAGCAAAATCACGGCGCTGAGGATTACTTGACGACGTGAATTACAGTTCAGAGTTTTTCGTGCGGTGTTCTTTATGTTGTTCCACTTGGAATAAGGGAAAGAGTTGTCTGTGTAAAAACAAAAAAAAAGAGAGAGAAGGAGAGGAGAAACTGGGAGAGACAGTAGGGACAGACAAGTGGTAGTCAGTGGAGAGGTAAGATGAGGATGAGAGTAATATCACTGAAGAGCCAGAGCTGCGATACAGAAAACTGGAAGCTCTTGTTTTGACACACATCCAGCCTTTCCCGTGACAACATCTCCACACCTTCCTCTATGTGCCGACAGTGCTGCTTTGTGGAAGCTGCTTTCTCACCCATCATTATCCTCCTTTAAGCTCGGTGTCAGGTGTTGAAAAGAGGATCTCTCTGAATTTGGTGGCAAATCACTGAACAGTCTGAGCCCATCAGATCTTAGCTGATCACTCGATCATTCCTGACACCGTTCTGAATCCCGTCCCTTGATCTGAGCTACTTTTTGCAACTTTTTCCGAACACAACAAAGTAATGAGTGAGATTGAGCTGGAAACGATTGTTTTTCCAACACTTCAGATGGGAGATCTGTCAGGCGACACGCTGACAGTCACGGTGTCTCTTTTTCTCTCAGGAGTCGTGTGCAGTGGGGAAGTCTTGGTTAACCAGCGAGCAATGAAAGCTGATACAATACTCCTGCAGAGCTGCAGCAATGTGTTGAGTGTCACAGGCAGGAGACAGAGCAATCCGAAACGTATTGATATGCATGCCAATCCTGACATTGATGACTCTCTAGGTGTTAAAGAAAACGCCAGCTATGCAACGAAGAAGAAGAAAAAAAAAAAAAAGATATTTGGCCTTGACATTTTTATCACTGTACAGGTTTGATTTAAAAAGTGTCTGTGTGTACAATAACCTATTATTCTAAGAGAAATGTCAAAAACCTTGATTCTGAGTGAAGCGAGAGAAATTGCAATATTAGTACAAGGCTAATTTATGCTAGCAGTCACTGTAGAGGTCAGATATCAGCTTCAGCAATGACAGTTTTATCAGGAGAACAAATGGCAGCGTTGGCCAGGAGAAGGAAGGAGGAGGGATACTTTACTGGACACGTTTAAAGGCTGACCGGATGGTGCAGGTTTTTCACATTACAAAGTCAGGGGAGTGGCTGATATGGTCTGTCTTGACAGAGAACAAGCCGAAGTGGCTGACATCAAGCTGCAGCTATGAATCGAAACACAGAGCGCCGTTGCTGGTTGAAATGCTTTAGACAAACTTGTTAAAGAGGCATTAAACACACGAGGTTCAAACGCAGTTTTGCGCAGCAGACTGCTCAACAGGCCTGTACCCTAAACAGTTTTAGTGGCTCAATATGGTGCAACAGCCTGAGCCAATAAGAAATAACAATCTCAGTTTTGGTGTTTCTCCTTGATCTTTACTTGTACATCCTTTACTAATTTCTAAGAAACTAATACAACACTTTAAAAAATATTTGATTTTTCAGTTGACAAAACAATTTAAACAGAACAGTCTTGATGCGATGACTGTGTGTATCACATCATGATGCAACACCCTGCAGTTACTGTGTACTGCAGCTCTGCACTGCTGGAAAAAAACCTGATTTGTGGTTTTTACGTTGGTACACAACTCTAACAAGCTCTCGCCGCCTGAGGCAACGTAACATTTGAGAGAGATCACTGCAGCTTTCAAAATTATAAGGGTCATTAAAAATGTACACATTATTGACTGTATTTAAAACATCTTTTCCACTGACTGTAAAGAGCACTTAAATTTAAGAGGTGCTATTCTCCAAAGGCCATAAAGTTGTTATAGATAGCCCGAAGGAGGAATGGAGGAGAGAATATTCTCCTGCTGAATATGAATAAAGTATAGTGGGGGTGATACTATTCAGACAGTTACACTGTAGTACTGTACTTACTTGAGCAATCAGTGAGTCTTGAAGAGCTGTTTATAAATCACTGTGTCAAACCATCTAATCTGTGGCTTTCAAATTACCACAGAAATATTCATAGCTGTATGTATGGTTGTCTAAAGTGCATGTAACAGCACAGAGAGGATGCCAGATAAATAGTCAAAGAACTGCCACTGTCTAAATTGCCCACAGTCCCGTCCTTATGTGTCAGTGCATTATGGATGGAAATACTCTCAAAAGAAGACTCTCTGACTGTGGAATGAATTTTAATGTTAATACAAAAACAGCAGCCTGTGATCTCAGCAGGCATCAGGAGGGGGGTGTGAGTAGCTTCGAGGTGCAATTTATTCCAACCTCTGGGCCTCACCAACTTGAAAGTGGGCTTCAAAAGGACTGAGGATTACCGGTAAGAGTTGCGAAGGCGCACATGGGCTTGAGCTCTCGCATCACTTCAACACATCAAAGATTATTGACCACCGACTTCCAAAACGCGGGCGATTCGCGATTCTACTGAGTTTTGAACTTCGGTTTTTGAATTCACGGCCGTCCGTGTTATGGTTCTCGTCCCGCTGAGTGGTCGTATGAATAGAGGTTTCTGGTTTGAATGAGCCCGCTGGCATCTGTCGCTCTGGCCTGTTGTGGCTTTTAAGTGGCTTTTACTCAGCCCGGCGCAGGATGGCAAAGCGTAGCACTTCAAGCTGGCAAACCCATCAGCGCCCGGTGCCAAGCCTCCCTCTCTCCGCAGCCCCGCCACACCGAAGGAGTCTCAGTTGTTTATTTACAATTTGCTGTGGAAATCCCCAGTTCTTCGTTGCGATAAATAATTGAGCTGTTTGATCTGGACACAGTACAAAGGGTTGCTCCGTTCTCTGTGAGGCCTGAGGCGGAGGATGCCTGAGCAGCATGAGCAGAGGGACACACACACACACACACACACACACACACACACACAGACACACAGACACACACGCACTCCAGCATGGCGGAGATCTTGGAGCTCTCCTCCCTTCCTCTGCAGCTGTCGCTCCCTCTCCGGGCTACATCTCCTCCTCTTTGTCTGCACAGTACAACACTCCTGTCACCACAGTCAGAGAGCGACCTGCCTCTGCCTCCTGGGACACACCGCAAATAGCAGGAGTTTAGCCCTCACTGAACTCATGTTCTTGTTCAGGGGATCCTGTCTAGTTAGCCTGTCTCTCCGGTTCACCCTCACTACCTTGTTGTCCAGCCACAACCTTTACAGCAGATTGCTCGGGAGTGATCAATTGCATGTGTCTTCATTGCTGTACATATGGTACGGAGACGCAACAACAGCTCAAGAGTAAAGTGAGCATGGAATTAAAAAGAAGCGAGGAGGAAAGTTGAACTTCGAGAGGCGTCGCTAAATATTACAGCGTGACGTTACCTCGCTACGTCGGATGGGGCGTCACTGGTAGCTTTGCTGGACTCTTCCTGAGATGACTGATGCTTAGGAACATCTCCCATACGACACCATACCCCCATGTTGTTAACCTCGCTGTTTAAGGAAGAAGTGACATACAGAGGATGTGTCATTCATAGTAACCCTTCATGCAAATTAGAAAATGTTTCATACTGTACAAAAAGAAAAAAAGAAAAAGTATGGTGATTGACAGAAGATACAAATCATCAATTCATTTATTTCCGGTGCCAGAAAGCTCACCCTATACAGGTGTAGTTAACAAGCTGGTACTTGGACTTCGTAGTGATCTGGATGTCATATACAGCCGTCTCTGCAGCGGCGCGAGGGCTGATTTTCACACAGAGCCTCCTCTTCCTCATGGCAGTTTCCTCTGATGAGTCAGGTACACATGAGGGTGTCAGTCAAGAATTGGCGGTTGCGTATTTAGTTCTGTCTGTGAGTTTCAAGCTAAAAATAAAAAAAATTCTATAAACATTTCAAACCTCTAGGAGAACTATGTATTCACAAATTCCACTTATACTTTGCTATTTAGTCATTACCCATCCCAGAATAAGCGATGGGCTAATATCAGTTAGTGGGTGACTTGCTGTGCTCAAAGGGAAATGAGTGGACAGTGGAAAGCCACAAAATCCACATACGTTATTATCATTTTTATCATTTTAGTAGGTAAAATGACAGAAGCAAGTGAATCCTCCATCAGCTTTAGTGCACAACAGGGATTTAAACTGGATATTCTAGATAGAAGCTCATACATAATGTCACATGTATACATTAAACATGGATTCACATAAAGTAATAAAACATTAAATTACACCGTAGCCAAACAAAACATAATCTCTTTTCTTCATTCTGGCAAAAAAAAAAGAAAAAAAGCATTGCCATGCTTTCCTATATTGCATCTGTGCCTCGCTCATTTATTTCCCCAGCACCACTAGAAAGTACAGTGTAAATGCAATGATAATAAAAATAATAAACAAGCTGTCCTCACTCCCCACACCAAAATATTATTACATTTCCAAGGAATGGATAGTGAAGGGGAAATACATAGCACTCAAAAAGCACTAAAGCATTGGGGAATGCATTTCATTAATATTAGATAACCCCCATCCACTCGTCCTCTCCCCAAATAAATACATAAATAAATAAGCCCCTCATAAAGAAAAGCACAGCTCCAGCTGAGATAAACAATGACTCATGATTCTCTTCTCTTGTACCTCCAGGGCAAATGTTTATTTTATTCCCACAGTCTACCATAAATTAAGCTAACCTGCACCCATAAAACATTCACTATCTCAAGCAAAGCTGCCCCTGAGGACCTCTGCATAAGCTGGTCGGAGAGTGAAAACAAGAAGAGGGGGAGTGAGCCTGTGGTTGCTATTGACTGTTTACTTACTTGTGTCCATTGTTTCTTGCACAGGTGCGAAGCCCTCTGGCAACGTGTCCTTAATGTCAGTCAGCTTCATGTCCACTACCACGTCGGGCCCCTAAAAGACAAGGCGGAATATTTAAAGTCATGTATGCAAATTCAACTTTCAAAAAAGGACAGAGAGCAAGATAAAGAAAAGGTTAGTCTTTTTTTTTTTTTTTGGTGGGCTCCGGAAAAGAAAATGTAGAGATAATAGAGTCGATGATTTACTAAAAGCTCGGGAAGTCTCTAAAGGGAAGGGTTGACAAAATAGCTGAAGTAATTACTCTCTAATAGCTTTTTTTTTTTTTTTTTCAATGAGAGAATGCATCTGTGAACTTGTAATCATTCTCAACCTTTTGGCGAGAAGCTGTGGGAAGATGGGAGACAGAGGAGGCAGTCTGATCAACAGAATGGGACTGGTTAAAAACAATCAGGGACTGTGTAGTTGACATTTTCAAGCATGACTCTTCCCTGCCTCCCATTACATTTTCATTTTTTGCCATAATAAATTGCAATAATACACAGCGGCAGTAGAGAGTGGGGCGAGCCAGGCGTGACTTGATGCGTCCGAAAGGCTGGATTCCACTGCTACAGTTGCCCGACAGTCATTACCATTAAAGACATTTTTTATTCATAGTTTTTATACTGACTTAAGGAGGAATATGGATGAATGTTATTACTATGCATGGAACCTTTTTTAGTGTTTTCCCCTTTTGCTGGGGAGATTTTTTCCATCAGGACCTGACAAAAGGGGCTTTCTACCTCCAACCTAGAGTATGATAAATCACAAACTATTTACTTCCCCCCACATAATTCAGGGGCTAATTTTACAGAATCTGTTTTTGTCATAGACAATTACAGTGGGAGCTCCATTGACTGGCAGACAAAATAGCCTTTGTTGATGGCTCCGTCATGTTTTATTTGTGTCAAAGTCTTCAAAACAATGTGGACACACATTTTAAGATAATATACAGGAACTAGTGGAAGGCTATTTGTATGCTATATACTAAACTAAGGACCAGATTGAGCTCAGGCATGAGGCTGCCAAGTTGTCTGGCTTTTAGAGGACATACTGTAAAGAGGAGACTTGATTAAGTCCTAAAAATTGAGCTGATGCAAAATAATAACAAAAATGCAGGTTTTGTTTACAATGCTGTCTGCATTATCTTCCTGCAACCAAGAAGAACTCATTAATAGACAGCCAATAGCAACCTGCGTGCGCTAAGTTTAGACAGCAGGTGTATTTATGGCCATAGAGCAGCTGACAGCCATGCAGCAACACATCAACTGTAGAGGCTACAGGCAGCAGGCACAGTCCAAAATGACCCAACAGCAATATGTGAACCAATCAAAGATCATTTCCCTCATATAAGAGCTCAGATTGAGAGCTCTATATATAGCTCAACTCTAATGAAAGTGTCTATTGTGGTGTCATTTCTTACTTTGAAAATGATTATACTTTTATATTCACAATTATATGTGCATCACCTTTCAAGAATCACTATTTAGTAACCATTTTCTCTACAGGGACGCTGTTGATTGAATAATTAGGAATAGTTAAAATACAGCTCATTGTTATTTCATGAATAACCATAAATAATATCCTCAGGAGGACCTACAACATGAAAAATATCTCACTGAGGTATTATTCAACTGGAATATGCATGCAAATCCATTATATGTAAAAGTTCAAAACTGCACTGCCAACACTGGCCTTTTTAAATGAGACTTTCACTGATCAAAGTGCAAAGTGCATAAATATATTCCGGCGGCAGGAAACCGAGCTAATAACCGCTTGCAAACAAAAAAAAAAAGGAGCTGCAGATGAGGTTTTAGTGCAGAATGCATAGGGAAAGTGAGAAGTTTACATTCACACTTACAGTTTTTCTGTTGAAACAGAGGTAGCGAGTGACCTTGGATTTGAATAAGCCGTCCTTCCACAGGTCGGCATCAGAGCCATCTGTTGTTTGTGCAACCTACGTGAAAAAAAGAAGGAAAAAAAAAAAAAAAACAAGGAGAGAAAAAAAAAAAAATGCAGGAGGTGGGATAAAGTTAATGTATGTATGCCATGAGCGTGTTGCTTTTGCCTCTTCCCTTGCATACTAGCCTTAATTAACGCTTGCCTACACTAGCGCTCCATCTCATTAGTGCTCTGTGTGGGTAAAGGAGTCTTAGCCTCCAAAAAAGGTGGCTAAAAATATCATCCCTCGGGACCAGGCTGATTAAAGATGCCCTGACAACGATCTGCTCTAATAAGGAAACCAAACTTCAGTGTGCTTCTATGGGAAAGCAGGGATTATATTTGGGGTGAATGTGGAATGTATCTTTTTAAAAACCTTCTGTAGTATCCCCTGAGTGAGACACAGGTAAACTGAGAACGATGCACATGCACCTTGAATACTTTCACTGCTCTACACCCTTCTATTATTTAACGAGACAGGTCTTCTAAGAATAAATTACTGAGGATTTAAAGCAATTTCAATTTGTGTGCGCCTAAATAAGTCTAAATTCAAGCACCTAAGCAGCGTGTCCTTGTACAATAGGCTCATTCGGAGTTGTAAATGATCAGTGGAGTCGGTAAAAAAAAAAATAGATTGCATCATATTGACAGCATTTGGGCACTACAAGTCAAGCTCAAGGTCCTACACTACATTGCTATGTAAATGTAGGTGTGCAGGGCAGAATGATAAAGCAAAATAGAACCTGCAGACTGCATCACAGAGACTCCTCCATCGTTCGAGCAAATATGCTTGGCTGAAACGTCATGTTCCATTGGCTATCATGTGAGAATCACCTAAATAACTGCCAGAGTTATTTTCTAAAGGGATCCTTTACAAAGAAGAGTCAATCTAATGAGGTTCATTCAAATGAAGAAGTCATAGATCTCTGCACCCACCCACACACATTACCCCCTTGACAATAATGATGAATGACCCCGGTGGCTGGGTGGGGGAAACATGGCATGGGGAGATTCATGCAAAACCACCACTGACTAGATGGGATGAGAGCGGAGACTAGAGTGGGGAGCAGAGATAGATAGCGGGATGAGAGAGAGAGAGAGAGAGAGAGAGAGAGAAAAAAAGCACAAGATGAGCAGAGAGAGAGGGATTGCGGGGCGTCTCCAACAGCAGTTCCATGAAAGGTCCCAGAAGGAGCCTATACATCACCAGCCTCCCTCTTCCTTACAAGACAACCCGTCTTGGCCACTTTTTCCAGGTCAGTAGCCAGCGCATCCTGTCAGCGTAAACAAAGGGCTCGCTTTGTGAAACCCAAAGTCAAGTTGAGGAGTAACGAGGGCACGGTCCTCCTAGGAGGCACCTCAGGCATCATCCTGCCACAGCCGCCGGCAGCAAGGATGCGACGCAGCTTGAATGTGAAACGCCGACTGCTGAGCCACGGCGGGAAAGGCATGCGTTAAGTTGCAGTGGCTCTTCTCTAATACTTTCGAATCCGCCACCGTACGGCTTCGTTATTACACAGAACTCAATCAATGAAGTGCTGCATGTCTGATAAGAGATGTCGCAGCTCTGATATTGCAATCATTTGATTTGAAACGAAATGACAGATTCAACCGCCACTTCCTAAAATCTTACGCTTACAGTGATCTGAAAGCCCACCTATGAGACACTTTGGGGGGTTGAATATTCCTATGAAGGAAGACAGACAGTGACAGCGAGTTAGTGTGATGCACTGAGACGCTCGGCTGTAAATAAAAGGATATAAAGGCATACAATCAAGAATCTCTGGAGAGTGAAACCACCTGGGGAATACATAAGAGAGGAAACCGGTCTGTTCAAAGACAAGAAAAACTTAAAGGAGGAAACTGTTTTAGATCTTATCTCTCAACTGAAAATAGACAAACTGACTCCTGACTATATATTAAAAACTGCAGTTGTGAAACTTAGAAAACACTCTTTGATTTAAAGTAATAACTCGACCTTTTGGGAAATAAGCTTGTTGGTTTTCTTGCTGACAGTTATATGAGAAGACTGACTCTCATCTTAGCTTAGCAATGAAAACCTTAAAGTGGGGTGAAACAGCTAGTTTGACTTTCTCCGAATTTATGGTTTTAGAAGGACTTACTGTAAGTGGTGACATGTTGTCTTGACAAACAACAGTTTATCCGCCCTTTACCTCTGTGCAGCACTTCTGCTGGTTGCCCAGCAACCTATAGCTGATGAGTCAGTACTCTGGGAAGTGACTGCTCCCGGCTCTTTGCCATTTAATTGTTACATTAAGTCACTTCTCATAATACCACAAATTGTCTTTTTCAAATTTCTGTTTGTGTACGAATACAAGTTAATTAGGGAGCTTTAGAGGTGCTGGTTGTTTTTTTTTTTTTTAACTTTAGACAAAGCTAGGCTAGCTAGTGTCCTCCTGCCTCCAGTATTTATGCTAAGATAAGCTAATCACCATCTGGCCCTAGCCTCATACTTACGGTAATGCACAGACATGAGGGTGGTGCCTATCTTCTCTTCAAACTCTTTTAGCTATTCACAAAAAGAGTGAATAGTTTAAAGCACAAATGATTCCTCAAAAAGAAAAAAAAAGTGCAGCTTGGATTTCTAAACCCTAAGTCAATCTGAAGCTAGTACTATGTTTCTTCAAATACACTTAGATTTCTGTAATGAGTTTATGAGGGTAACATGTCAAACGCTCAGGTGAATCTGAAATGCACACATATCCCTTTTGCAACCCTTTGCACAGAGTGTAAATGTGTGTGAGTGTGCTCGTGGTGTTTGATATTGGGTGGCTGCTGGTGCTTCAGCAAACCTCCTGATCCCAGTGGAACAGTGTTTGATCTGGGCCTGTGCACTCTTGTGTTGGAACAACCTGCTCAAGTTCAGAGATGTGAGCGCATCGTATCAGAGAGCAAAAGAGTTAATCAGCCCTTTGATCTGCTGTATAAAAAGTATGGTAAGTATGGTAAGCAGTCAGTATTAAGGAGGAATTTGAAAAGAAGTCTTGTATGAAAGGGAAAAAAAAATCAATACAGTGTAATATCCTGAGACTTCCCCTTCTCAGCACTGCATTAGTACGCTGATGTGAAGTGTTGATATTTTTGTTTGTATTTCAAGTCTACAGATGAAAGACCACATACTGATGTTCAAAAGATGTTCTTGAAGATGGGACAAATGCATTTGAAATAGAGCTTCAGCGTCTGAAAAGCCTTGAATGTTATCTTAGAGGCTGACTTGTACTTGACTTTTTTTATTCACAGGTATGATTTTGATATTTAATTACCTTGAAGAACATGCTTTTTCATTTTATCTATTTATTTTTACAAAAGGAAGCTAACACGGATTGAAATGTATCACTAAAAATGACACTATGTAAGATTCAATATCTGAAGTGCAACTTTGCTTTCCCATGAATATATTCCAGCATATCCTAACAGGGACAAACATGACAGACGGGAAGCAATGATACGTTCACATACAAGACTAACAGTCTACAGCTATGCTAGCAGCTTTGTGAGGCTGTAATTAGACACTGGTGGCAGGAGGCAGTGGTGCTCTGAGCTAAATGCTAACGTCAGCATGTACTCACAATGACGATGTTAAATTGTTGATGTTTATCAGGTATAATGTTTAATGTGTTCATCATTTTAGTTTAGTGTGTTAGCATGCTGACATTTGCTAATTAGAACTAAACACAACATACAGATGAGGCTGATGGGTATTTTATTAGTTTTGCCAGTGCAAATCTATTACAATTCATCCTGAGGGGAACATTATTTTCTGTACCAAGTTTCAAAGCAATCCATCCTGTTTGTACAAAGTTTTGTGCCAATTCATTTTCTTCAGTAGATGTTGAAATATTTTGCTGAATAAGTGAAAACTTTGACCCACTGCTGGTGCAAAATGAAAAGACAGAGGATCTGTAAAGTTATGTGGATTTATCCTCTTGGCACCATGAATATCTGTACCAAATTTCCTGGCAATCCATCCGATAGTGAGACATTTCACTAAAAACCAAAAGTGTCAACCTCACAGTGACACTAGAGGAGAACTCAGGGGATCACTTTGGCATCAAGCTGTTAAGATACTTCAGTCTGGACCGAAGTGGTGGACCAACCAGCTGACATTGGCATCCCTACAGCCACCACTAGTGGCTCACCATAATCACCATAATACCATAACCATAAAAAATCACCATAATAAGCAGTTGGGTTTAAATGCTGTTGATTGCATCTAAAATTGTTCAGTATTGTGTAAAATCCAGATGTTTGGAAGGGTCTTTGAGAATTCAGAAAATACCGTCAGAACAGTAGTAATTGTTTTCAAATGACGTTCTGGGTTTTTCAAACATTGTTGGTTAATTATCGTTGAAAGAAACTGATGAGTTAGCTCTGAGACCCAAATGTAAGCTTGCCAATACATGAGACTGGGGCTAGTTTCCACTATGCCCCATCTTATTTCTTGTGGCAGTCAGAGTTCATAATCCAAATGATGATCCAAAAACAAACATAAACTGATGTATCTAATGACACAAGGTGATATCAAATAGACGTTTCATTCTTGCACTTGACTGCAGTAATAGTTTCCTGGTGTTCCTTTCTCTGAATTAAGCTGTGAGTCCAAACTACTTCCAAATGTCTGACAGAAGGGTGGTATTCCAGAAAGTAGGTTCAACAAACTCTGAGTCTAACCTGAACTCTGAGCTGATGAACGGCTCCAGAACAGCTGATCAGTCGGTTCAATCAACTCTGAGTATGTTCACTCTGAGTTAAGTGCATGCATAGTGAATGACAAAAGCCATCACCAATGGAGTTCCAATACCACGATTCACCATGGTAACAGGTAAATTAAAGGCAGAGCCTTCATTTTGATCCTGTAGACGTAGAGAGTCGGAGCAGGAAAAGTGTCAATAAGTTAACACAATAATGTTTTATTCAGTGTTGTCCATTTATTCATCATTTACCAGACTTACATTTCCTTAATGGATGATAAAGTGGAATCTGACTGTGTATCGGGCTGTAGCTACATTATATTTTAAATATATTTAATCTTATGGGGGCAAAACACCGGAGGCAGCAACTGAAGATGAAAAATATACTTAAAGATTTAAAAAATATATAGATCAAAGACATAGAGACAGGACTGTAAGCTCACAATCCAGTAATAATGTGTTTGGTGATTTGCATTTGAAAAGGCATCAAGGTTAGAATACGGTAGATTTTATGATCTATTTATATCTTGGCTCAACAACATTCGGTGATGCTGCTCGATCCTGCTCACTCAGAAATATTAACATATAATCTCCAATATTATAGGAATGATGTTCCATCAGTATGACCAATCACATCATGAGTGATAGAGATAATTATTCATTGATCCTACATGTATAAAGTGTCAAATCAATTTTATCAATTTAAAGAGAGATCACAGATTATGTGCAATAAAGATTTCATTGTCTTGTGTGCAGTCAGTGTTATAACAGAAGGACATGCAGAGGTTTTATTCTGAGCTCAGGCTGAATTCACGCTGTGTAATATTTGAGTGTGAGAGCAAAAACTGCTGTTCAAAGAAATGACTGATGTGCATAGAAGTGGTAACTTTAAATAGTCCTTGAATAACAAACTAATGTCCAGCCAGACAGTAAACCTCCACTAATAAACGCTTTGATATGGACTGAATGAATGAAGAGGTTGTCTGGCTCTGTCAGAGGGAGCATACAAAGAGAAACTCAGGGTTTGTTAAAGAAAACCTGCCAGCAAGCAGGTTAGGTTCACAGAGCCAGTTACCATGGAAACTGACCTCGAGTTTAAGTTATCTCTCTTTCTGGAACTGAAAACTCAGAGTTTCCCTCCTCTCAGGGATAGCAAACTCAGAGTTTTCACTAAACCCACTTTCTGGAATACCACCCAGGTGTACTACCTGATGGTTAACAAAAAATATTACCGTATACTGAGCATCTATTACAGTTGCAAACTAGTGCAATGTATAGTCAGAGACTATAGCTTTTAGGCCTCCGGTTCATGCACAATAGTTGCACATCAACATTAACATGCTGGCGCAGTGGAGCAGCTGAGGAGGAAGTCTGACGGGGTTTCTCTCTGTTTGTCACTACCGTGTGGTGTGTATGCAGTTTCCCTGCCAGTGGCTTCGTTCAGATGCCAACCCACCATCATCTGCCAGACATTAGAACAAGCTGGGTGTGTAGGGTGGAGCAGGAAGAGATAAAAACTGGGGGAAGAGGGAGGGTTTGGGGGCGTAGGGTGAAAGCAACAACAAGAAGACTAGATAGGAAGAGAGAGAGAGGAAGAGGGATCTGCCCTTAAGCTTGTTTTGTGCTTTGTTAAACTCGCATACTCTTCTCTTTTTAAACTCTTCCTTCACAAAGAAAAAAGTTAACACAAACCAGCGGATCCTGCGCTACTTTACATCTTTACACGTTCCTATTATTTTTGATGTTTTTTTCCGGTATACTTGGATATAACGAAAACACAGGGACAAACTTAAAATTATTCTGTGTGGCATAAACGAACCATCATTAAACCTCTGCCTCTGGTGTGTCAGTGATACTGGTGGCAAGATAACAATGTCAGGAAGGGAATCCTCCTAATCATCAAAGTAAACTTTATGAATAAGTCATCTAACAGCTCTAACAAAAGAAAAAATAAATCACCAACACCTTGGAAGGCTGCCAACATCATAGCAGTGTGTTATACTGTACGCCAGTTACAACAATTATGTGTACAACCGACAGCGGAGAGAAAACACAAAAACCTTACAGAAATGAATGCATTAGAAGTCACTGATTGACATTTTAGATTTTGTCCCTGTAATAATGCTGGAAAAAACATTTTAAGTTTTATGGAGGAGCCTCACAAGAGTAAATTATTGTTTCTCTTTCTTTTTTAAAAAAAAAATTCACCCATGGCTTTTACAGTAAAGGAGATTAAAAAAATAATATATATATATATATGCACGATCCAATCCTACTAAACCATCCTATGTGTTTCATGACGAATAGTCTCCTACAGTTCAAAATTAGTACTCACAACATAGTAGCCATCAGGAGCCTTGCTGAGTGAAGTGATTACTCCAACTGCAGAGATGGGCTCTGTAGGCAGCTGGTCGCTTACTTCAGACATGTCGAAGCTCTGTTAGAAAAGCAGAAGAGCCTCAGCACGCTTCTGGCATTTCACCAGAGTTCTCTTACTACACTGATCCACAGTTTTTTCACTTCTGAGAAGGAATTTCAGATCCATTATGAGAATCAATGCAAGATTTGCTAATAATGCATGTAAATGTTGAAAACAATGTGGTACAAAAACATTCTTGTACTTTGGGACATACAGGTCAATTAAAAAAATACATTGATTTAAATCTGACTTTGAATATACAAATATACAAAAATGCAGCTACGGAAACACATTGAGGATTTCGTCCTTAGGGGTCATTACATGGAGAATGGACAGGGGGTTTTTCATGGCTGAAATGACCAGAACACTACAGTATTGACTTCTTGATGAGGCTTATTAGGATCCAGAAGAAAAAGTGGCCTTCTAATCCAGGATAAAATGACAAGTGAAACCAATGACAAAACAGCATTTGGAGACCACCCAATGACTTCACCAAATCACAAATTAGAGGGAGTGATCACATATTTTCAAGGAAGTCCCAATCAATTGCTATCTATTCCTGTCTAAGGGAATTTTTGCCTAATGGGTATGCAAGCCTTTTACAGGGTAAGTGGCTTTGCAAAGGTTCCCTATGCAATTTTATTAGATTAGGTTTAAAGCATTCTTGTACTAACTGACAAAGTTACTGCATTCAATCTTGATGTTTACAAAATCTATTGCAATTAAGCTGATCAAATTAGGGGGTTTACTCCAGAAACAGCTGTCTCTTTAACAAATGTTAGATAGCTGTACTTATTCAAATGAAACAGGATAGCAAATTAGCTAATAGAATGAAGGATCTCTTTGTAACATTAATTTGTTCAAAATGAGCTTTGTTTTCTAGCACGACATCAAGGCTGAGAGACTCATCAAGGCAGACCAAAGAAAAATCCATCCAAACTTATTTCCGTCTCCCAAAGAAAACCTCAGAGTGTTCCTACATGGTATAGGCTATATACCTGAAAACTGAAACTGATATTGAATAGTTGAATGGTCTATGGTGACCAGGGCTGCAACTAACAGTTATTTTTGTTATCAATTAAACTGCTAATTATTTTATGGATTAATTATTTAATCTATAAAATAGTGAAAAATGACAAAGTAAAGGTCCATGGTACTGTCTTCAAATGTCTTGTTTTGTCTGACCAACAATCCAAAATCCAAAGAAATTCTATGACAAAGAAAAGCATTCAATCATCAGAAGATGCTACCAGCAAATATTTGGGATTTTTGCTTTAAAAATTATTAAAATGAATATTCAATTCACAAAACAGTTGCCAATTAATTTTCTGTCTATCAGCTAATCTATTAATCGACTAAACGTTCTTCTGATCACTCTTATGGTGACTGTATTGAACTTAAAGTTCTAACCATAAAGCAGTGAAGGTATGTTAGCCTACTGTATAAAACAGAATGTTAATGATGATATTGTGATATATGTTAAGTATTTATATTTGTATGATATGCATGTGTATGATACTATCTGTGAGATTTGTATTGTATTACTTATTATAAGTTAATTAACGGTTACAAAATTTGTATGTGGGAATAATAATATTGAGTCTGTCTCATTTCAAATGTTAGCAGCAGCCATCGCCTCAGTGTTGAAAAGGTGGAATAAATGCAAGTTGGTAAAAGCGAGGAGTTAACATGTTACCTGTGAATAATCAATCTATATTATCAATATATATCATTGTATTATTATATATATACCTTGTCACAATATGTTTCTATCAGTTAGCTAGGAAGCTAGCTACCATCTAGTGTGGCTACATAATGTATTATGGTAAGTTAGCTGAAAGCTTTAGCAGCTGATACGGTGCTAATATAAAATAAGAGCTAAACATGAAAGAGTGGTCTGACAGCAGACTAAAAATTTATACTAGTTTATTGGCATAGTCTCTCTGTTCTCTTTATTCATTCATTTAGAAACTTAGTTATTCATTAATTAATGAGCCGTTAGTTCCTCATTTGTTCCTTTCTCATTCTTTTAACTAACGCTACTCAGGATTTTGTGGATCTTAGCTTAAAATGGTATCATTTATGCTTCGTATGGTAGTTCAAACACCATCTCCCATTTTTTCTACACTTAAATGTTAGCAAACCTTTGTGAAGTTGATCAGAAAACCTCTTGGTTTCAGGTAAGTTGACTTAATGACTGTGATACAAGTCTTACGGAGGTCCACATGAGGACTCCTGGTGAACTGTTAGCTACTGTAGCTACAACTGTGCATCTGTTGTGTAACCACCTGGCAGATAAATATAGCCTAAACCCACCAGAAATTGTCTCAACCGTAGGTAAGTGAAACTAAAATCCACAGTAGGCGTCGTTTGGTTTTATTTACCTGGTTGAAACGTGTCGGTCTCCTGACTGCTGTCACCTGTTCGACTTCGGACTTCGCCCCGCCAACCTGGCGGAAGGTAATGCTTCCGGGTATGACTGATAGTAAATGATTAACCAAAACAACCAAAGTCCCTCTCCATTTTTTAAATTATTTTTTTATAATTACAACAACAAATATAGCCATTTTCAATTTCTGCTTATTTATCAGCGTGTATAGCTTTTAATTGTGTGATATTTTTCAGCCCTCACTTCCTCCCTAGTTTAATAGAAAATAGGCCTACAGTATGTTACTGTAGTGCTCTGTATGTTGTAAGCTGCCATGCACAATTTCTTTTGGTAAGTAAATTTAATTTAACCTAACTGAGGGCCTAGTCTGAAACTTACTCAGTGTAGTTTCTTTTTAAAAACTATTTTATTATTTATACTGTAGCTATCATGAGTTACACAGAAGCAATGGATTTAATTCTACAAATGAGAACAGAATATGAAAGCACCATCAGAAAGCTATATAAATGGTAAGCAGTTTACTTTGTCAGTGTGAGTAGTGTATAAGTAGAGAATAAAGGCCAGGGCCAACAATGCCACATTGACTCGTGGGTGTATTTCTTTTTGCAATAACTTTTAAGATCTAATTTGGCCATGGTAACTAAATTAAGGATGTGCATCACTAAGTATATCATTACATGGATCTATCTACCGGTCACGCCTTCTGACAGTCAGTTGTCTCTCTAATCATCACATGTCATTACTATAATCAAATAAAAGTAAGATAAAGAGCAATGTATTAACTTAGCTGTAACATTAGGTTGTACATCTCCCAGAGTACAAAACTTAAAAGCCTCTTTGTACACTGTCCTAAAAACAGAGGGGTGACAGATGCTTTCCCATCGCTAAGTTGATCATTTCTACCCCCCATCATACCAGTCAAATAAATGATTTCATTTTGCAACTATTATCCTAATTTATTCAAATCAAAGACTTGTTGCTCTATTTTGTAACATGGTGCCATATGCTGGAGGGGTATCTTCATTGGGGCCACACACAGTGAAATGTATTTATATATTTATATACTTACATGGCTGCTCATGACGTGATCAGTTTTCCCATTTTTTAAAAAAATTGCAAGTCCTAAATGATTCTATAGTTGGAGGGAAGACATTCAGAGGACAGTCTCATGCGACCAGATCTTTCACCACCTCCACGCTACCTGTTGATGTCAAGCAAAATTATTGGTGTGCTTTTGCGGTGCTGGGAGGCAGGTTTTGTCACAGACAGACAGAGCCAGGCTAACTGTCTCACTGTTTCCAATCTTCTCATCAAACTTGTGGCCAAAATGTTGAACCATTCCTTTAAGTAGTAGTAACTGAAATTGTAAAAGTGTAGGCCTCACTGCTTACCTACTAAACTTTTCAGTATTTAAATTGACAGTGCTGGTGTGGTAAGCATAGGGAAACTATAGACTCTCTTACTTCTGTTATTATTTTTGACTAACTGGATTTAAATTTCCTGCAATAGCTCAAAGGGGCATTTCTTCAGCCTCCATGTGTACTGTATGTATGCCAATGAGAAAGTGATGGTCATCAAAACGGAAAATTAATGGATGATAGAATAACTATCCCAACCTGCTGTGCTCTTAAGATTGTGTACCATAGCAATAAGTTTGCAGCATTTGTCAATATCAAAGACAATAATTCTAGCAGAGAAATGTATACAGCAGAAGTTTTTGTTGTTGTTGTTTTTTAATTTACTTCGTCAGCTACTGTAGGCTTAACACCCACCCTCCTCACCATCACACAACCAAGCTCAGACACACACAACCTACAAACACATGCTTTCACATCAAGGTGTTGACAACCTCCTGACACAGGCATACTAATTTTATGTAGAATTTGTGGCGGTGCTAAAGTCGATATGATAAAATCTAAGGTGTCAGCGGAAAAAAAAAAAAAAAAAAAACACATCCGGCTGAGAAGAGATACACCTGCTAAAGTAATGGTCTAATTATGGAATAGGTGATGAAACACTCGTTGAGAGTCTGGAGATATCAGCAACACATGCTAACTGTGAAAGCCATCAGTTATTACAGTGTTTTAATGTGCGGCACATCACATGCTGAGGATTGCGGGGTAAGATGAATGATGGCCGTGGCAGGTTTCTGTGGGGGAGCAACCAACGTAGGATGCATAGCATTACAGCTGGCATTTTGAAAAGGTTCATTAAAACTGTGATTTCTTTGTTCACGCTTTGTTTCATGAACACTTTATGAGGTATCTCAGTTAAAGTCGACCCCATAAACACCGGAACATCCTAACATGCACAAAATATCATACGCATATTCTGGTAAATCTTAACAATGTTGTATAGTTGTGAGAGGTAATCAGTGGATGACAGAAGAGCTCCTGGGCCAAAATTATACCTCAGTGAATGACTTTGCACCCAAATGATAAAAAAAAAAACAGCAAAGGTTTTCTTTTTGTGTGTAAAGGTCATTCACTGTGTTTTGTAATTTGCTGACACTAGTCTGGGGACTGAAGATGGAGATTTCTGTGTTGCCACCCCGAGAGTAATAATATCCCTATCTCAACTTGGGAAATCTACTGCGCCCCAATGTCCCCGTCACCCGTATGAACCCATTATGGGCTGTGTAGAAATCTGCAGGTCTCATTTCATATATGACCCTCACCCCCTCCTCCTCTCTTTTCTGTCTACACATAAAAAAAACCCTGTGTCTCCTGAATAGCTTATAATAACATGCTTTAAGAAGCCTACCCTTAGTGCCCCCATAGGATACAGCCTTGCAATGCTTTACACTATCATGCTTTTTTTTTCCTAATTAAAGGTCAGTTTGGTCTAGTCTCATTGTTGCCTCGGCTGAAAAATCTCCTGAAACATGATGGCTTTGCCAAATGTGATTTAATTTTCCATTTATGCCATCTGTTTTCTTGGCTAAAGCAGTGAATTGCATAAGTTGAAAATGAAGGAACTGTCTGAATCATTCCGTAATTCATCACATTTTTAGTAAAAAAAAATAAAATCGCACTCAAAAGAAGAATAGGTTCCTTAATAATTAACCTCCCAAGATCAAAAGACCTTTGTTTGACCTATATGCTACATTTTTGAGAGTGCATGTCTATTTCACGCATCTAGAGATGGTCAGTCTGGCTTCTTCCATGGTATTTTATCTCATCTCATACCAGCTTACACTTTATAGCTCAACTTATCATCAAACACACACCCATACACTCTCATGCATCCGTGCATGCACGTCACACACACACATGCATACACACATATACTTTCCTCCGTCTGGTGGGGAGTCTGGACTGCTCCGACTGACTGCGCCTCACTGCCCTTGTGCAGTGGTGTGCCAGTTGTGCCTTCCCCCATCGCTGTGAATGCCACCATCTGGTGTGCCACGTGGACATCATAATCTCCCCTTAATTACATTAGCAGTGCAATCAGTTACTGCATTACAAGGCCGGGCGAAGAGCTTTTAAATCTTGGAGGAAATCATAAATAATTGCACTAAGTACCCAGCGCCAGATGTGCGTGCCAACTTGGCTGGCATGAGATAAATAGTAACCTCAACAACGGTGTTCAATATCGACTCTGCAAACATTTTTTGGGCAGTATGATTCCCTTGTCCTTTTCTCTTGTCCCCGTCCTTTGCCTTTTGGATTCTCTGGATTTGTGTGTTAAAGCACACAGAGAGGTTTGAGGTCTATTGACAGTACAGTCGGCTACCTGTTGCTGCAGTATTTCTCCACTGCAGTATGACTGATGGCATCCAGGAAACTGTATGTAACAAGGTGTTTCTCAGCGACACCATTCATTCCATTACTGCATCCTTCAGTCATCCTTCGGTCATGTAATTAGATGTTTTTCATCTAGTGTAGGAAATTGATATTCTGTGTGGATTCTGAATAGTTGGGTTGGGTGTGTGCAGTGTAACAAGACATTACACATTATCAGCCACTTTCTCCTTGGAGGGGATGTTGTGTTGTGTTGCATAGTACTTTTCACTCATCTTCCTGTCATGTTCTCAGTTCCCTGGGCTGCTCATACTGACACACATCTCACTCAATTCATTGCCAGCTTAGAGCACGTCCTCTTACTGGCTAGATGGGGCCACTTTCCAGTGTCATTACACCAGTGGTCACAAGTTAACAGTTTACATTTTGTGTAGGAGGCACAGACGTTTTGACTGATTTGTCATTGCAAGAGATGCACAGGTGTAACTAACATTAACAATGCCAGCAGTGAGCCAGCATGTAGGAAGCCAGAGCCCTGGAACTGGCTAAACCAAATGGTATGCAGCCATTGTTAATAGTATTAATTACACCTGTGCTGTGCTGTGTTGTGCTTGCTATGACATGTCAAAATATCTGCTGTAAAAAGAAGTGTATTTTAGCTTACATTGTTTATTCAAGATTATATGAAGGTTTTCAGAGTCAGGCACAATATTCTTTTCAAACAAGATTTCTTTAAGCTAATTTGCAAGTAAGGTGACAGTTTTTGGGAAAGTAGCGTAAATCCAGCTGCAGGTGTTTGCATACACTATTGTATTCAGGGGGAAAAAAAAACTTATTTAAAAAAAAAAAACAAAGCTTGAAGTTCTTTGCAAAGGGACTGGAAAGTGCTGGACTACTGCTATGCTCTTGTTTTTGGAATCACAAGAAATAAGACTTGTTTCTAAGGTTTCTAAAGAGTTCTCTGCTGCTAAGACAGTGGAACCACCAACATATTGCCCCCATCCTTTTCAAACTTCACTGGCTTTTCTTGAGGACAGACTTAAAAATCTTTCTCCTGACCCATCAGTTTTGTCTTTGCACTAGTGTTCAGGATTTTACTTCAATGTTTTGATCTTACCCATGTGGCTGTTTTAAGGGGCTCTCATCTTGCTTTTTGTGTGTTTTTTAATTTGATAGGTCTTCAACTTTTCTTTTACTTAACATGAATAACAAGATTAATCATTTGGTATTCTGTTATAATGCCATAAGTACTAATGTTCTCGACATACAATTCCTACATTACAGTGTTAACATATTTGCCATTAGAGCTTTCCTGAAAAAACACAAAAAGGTTTCAAAAGGTTGTAAAAAATAATCAACAATTGACCCAGAATGTGAAAGGTAATTGATTTAAACTGCTGAATGTATTAACAGGACTGAACAATGCATATTCTCTGTCTTCAGTCTGCCATTAGTGGCACAAGAAAAGGAATTCTAAACTTGGTAATGGGATGTCTCTTTCTGCAATGCTCCTTGGGAACATTTTTTTTCCAATGTGGTTTCAAAGCTTTTGTTGTGATGATTTAACTCAGAAAGTATCAAGTCCATCAAAGCCTCAGAAGTGCTCCAACATCCAGATGCCTAATTTTGTGCAGAAACAAGGATCCATTTTATTTACTTCTGGAACCTTGGATGTCTTAAATTACTTCTCCTAATAAACGATTGAATTACGAAACTGCTGGTACACATCATTACTTAATTTCCTCAGAATCCAATCTGTGGTGTCTAATAAATCACATGTGAAGAATCAGATCAAAAAATGCAGACACAGAATCTGATCCCTGAACCCTTCCTCATAATCAGTTATAGGATAATTTTATGACATTAACCCAAAGTTAACACTGAAACTTGTCAGTATGTACTCAAATCTAAAAACAATACATCTGGAGGGGAAAACCACCCAATATGTGATAGCAGATCATGTTTATGAAGCCAAGGTTTTACGATATCAGTTTCTGTTTATGGCTGGTTAAGGATGGTGAAGTTTTATTTTCCGCTGTAAGTGAACGCATCTTTTGGTATGTTGATAGTGTTTCTTTGTGTTAAATTAGTTAATATATGTGCAATATAATTTTTTTTTAATTGAAAAACATTTTCTCATTCTCAAACTGAGTTCATGATGTGGTCAAATAACAGAACACATACACAAAAAAAATGCTTGTTATGCTGATAGTCTAGAGTTGTGTTTTCTGGGAAAGCCAGGTAAAAAAAAAAACACCTACAGTGTGTGGCATCCAGATATGGTTCTCTCACAGTGTAAATAAGATACAAATTCACAAAAAGGCACCTTGACAATCTATCTCCTAGATGGAGATATTGATATTAACATGTACAATGCCCATTTCAATTTGATCACAATCTGGCCTTCAAAGTGCTATTTAAATGACCGGGTGTCTTTTCAACTAAACAATGTGAGGATAAAAACACAGCAGAGTGAAGAAAGAGAATTACAGATATTGACTAAATACGTCTTATCATTTATCATAATTTCTCCATCCACTTTGTCACGGCTTCAGCATTTAAGGAAGATAGATGATACAAGATGTTGTCCTCTCTTTCATACTTTCCGTGCTCTGGGAAGTGTATCCAATATGGACTTACTTTACCTCTTTGCAATTGTGTTGGCATGCGTTTGTCACTATCTCGACATACTGTGTATGTCTTGCATTTTTTTTCCTACATGCTGTGCCGTAAGACATCTGGCGTTCGGACCTTTAACCTATGATAAAGGATGCATTTCATGAGCAGCAATATATCTTACTAATAATAACAAATATTTAGAGGGCAGTGTGTCAAATTACTACTACACGGGTGTTTTAGTTGACTAAGCGGTTGATATATGTTATTCAGGTAGTTTTCGAAGGTGCCACAATGTCAGTGTAGTGTCATTAAGAAGCAAGGCTTTGAAAGGTGTGGCATTTGCTATTCTGCGTCCCAGTGGGCATGCTGAGGTGGTCGGCTCGGCAAGGGCGACCATTAATATCTTAGAGGGGATATTCCCATGGCGAGGTGACTGGTTGAAGAAGGCCCTGCTCCAGCACAGACACCTACAACATGAAAGTTCAAAAAAGTGCTGACTTCCTCATGAGCTCACTAGTAGCAGCCATCTGCTCCCCTGCTAACTAATGCAAAATAACCACTGTGAACAAATCTGCAGGAGGGATGTGATCTAGGCTACTGTCCAACTTTCAAATCACACATATCAGAAAGACGTAAAGAAAAACAGGGAATACGAAGAGTTATTAGTTTAATAAGATGTAGCGATAGTCAGTTCTTTTTTTTCTCCCTGTTCTTGATACAGTGATCTTCACATCTATTACACACACAGGACTGTCACTCAACTCTCTTATGTATTTGGATGTGTTGTTTGCCCGGGTGCGGTGATTTAGAGGGAACATTTTATCAGAGCTAGCCAAACAAGCCTGGTCCACTGGGGAGCCAGGCATTTTATAAGGGTATAAATAATCAATGACACTGCATCTGTAATAGCCTGTAATGCAGTTTGTTAACTCCCCCACTTCACCCCACCCCCACCCAGGATGGCGCGTTTGTTGCTCAAACAATAGAAACGGATTGCCACGGCTAATTGACACGGCAGGGGAATCTTTGGCTGTCTCACTTTCTTTCAGTGTTTCTCTTATTGCCCACGACTACTGTTATATCATGCAGCAAGATACCTTTTTGTGTAGATTCCCATCTTGAGCCGTTAGTGGATGCTCACAGGATACGCCACGTACCCATATTTTCTCAGTAGAAGTGTACATGGGGTGGACAAATGGAAAATAAAAGTAATTAAGTCCATATTAAATAATAACTTATGCATGCATTACAGTCACATTGTGTTCTCCACTATGAGTCTGATTTCTCATGTGACATTTCAGCTGTTGCTTATTATGAGCATCAATCTCAAATGAACTTTTATTGATCAATTACATGCCACACCCACAAGGAAAAACATTTGCCAAAAAGTTCAGTTTTGTGACCTGAAACATCATAAAACTAGTAGAAATTAGCTTTTCAAAATATGGTTAGTGAAATGTTTTCTATTAATTAAAAAAGGCACATTTATGCCTGTGAAATATTTGGCAATGCTGTTCATGTAAGATGATTTTCTAAAAGGTACACACCACGCCATCACTGTTGCATGTATCTCATATTTCACATATTTCAGGGGGAAAAAAAACCCCCAAACAAAATACCAAGTAGACTCACACCCCACCCCCTTCCTGTACACATACAGCCACAGCTGAACATGATACATATTTTGAGTTTCACCCCTCCCCCTGTTCTCACCCATGAGCCTCTGATTTCCATTATTATTAATATCTGCCTGTTTAATTTTCAGCTCTGTCATAATGTGTCGGCCTAAACTACAAGAGACAATCCCTTATTGATTACTTTCCCAGCAGCCCCGGCGCATGCCCCAGCTGATCACGCCTCTCATGCACAGACATCTCATGCATTTCAGATAATAAGCTGCTGCTCTGGAGTTGAAACAAATTGGATGTGCAGTCAGTCACTGTCCAAGTGAATCATGTTGCAGTCTGTCAGTGGACTAGGCTTGGATTATCATCTTACCCAAGCGAGGCAAAAAAAAAAGAGAGAAAAAAATGCCATGAGCACCTGCCGTGATGGCCCGGTGGTATAGACTCCCGCATTGTTGTAGAGTTGTATATCTAGACTATTTATCACCCTACATCCTGTTTATAACTCACTTACATGAATATTCACAAAGGGAATCACAAGCATAAAGGCACAGGTTAACACTCTCTCTTGAAATGTTTGTGAAAATTTGATAAAGGAATACACAATATGACAGATAAAAGAAACAGAATCATATTTGTCATTTTTGACATCTGCATCATTTGTGAACAAGTATTGGTAAAAAAAAAAAATCTCTTTCATCAATTTTCACTGAGACAGAGTGTCATATAAAAAAGTTTTTTAAATCAAATTTTATCGCACTTTTATTTATTTTGACAATACTAAAAAAGAGTACTGGCATTTAGCATCATAGCTGATGGCATTTGGAAAAGTTTCCAAGGGACGAATTTGACAACATGAATGAGACAAGTCAGTGGTTCTTTAAATCGATGAGAAGTGAAGGTCTTATTGGAGCCAAACTTTTGTTTACATGACAATTTAACGCTAGAAAATCCTGACACAACCAGAGAAATGGCATTTCTTGTTTATGCACCACATTTACTGACCTGTCAACAGCCATCTCTATAGCATGGAAGCTCTTGTGAACTCACAACAGTAGATGCTAGAAACACCATGCTCTATGCACATGTTACATTGTACATGGACAAGACATAGCCTGTGCCAAAACTATTTCCAACAGCAAACAATGCAGCCGTTGTGTTTACTTGCTTTGGATTCTGTAACAGTAAGAAAAATAAAGCATCCTGTCACCTTGGACCTGGCTCAGTTTCAAATTCAGAGCACTTTCACGTTAAAAATCAAAAAGGGAAGTTTTTTGGAGTTGCACAGGAAGACATGATTAATAATACATCAGGATTATAGAGCACAGACTGTGCTGCACTGACTTTAATAAGTCCATGGAGGGAAAACAAACCCAGACTATGAAAACAACCACACTCCCTGCCTGAAAAACATCTGCATTTAAACACCAATAAATCTGCATTTTTCTCCCTCCAGTGTTAAGTATTAGTTGATGGTTTATGATGAAAATACACCTAAATGTGAAAGATAGCTATCATACTTGTTTACTCATCTCAGATTTTTTTTGGAAACTATAGTGTATGTAATAATGGATTTATTTGGGAAGTACACCTGAGTAACTGTGGTTTGCTGCAAAACCCTGAGAAGTAGAATAATTGGCACCCTGGTGTAAGGCTCCCTCTGTTTGGTGCCAGCTGTTTAAAATATGGATGATATTGTTTTCATTGCTGAGCTTTTATTGAGTTCTACTTGGGCCATGCAGTATAATCCTCTGACTCTGACCTTTTCTGGCATGTGGAAAAAGTAAATAAACAAGGCACTGATGTATTCCCTCCGTTACCAGAGGAGCAGAGCAGCAGATTTTGAGTTGATCATATTCAGGTGTCTGGATTCAGAGAGCTGTCTGTGGGTGCCTATAAGCAAGAGTGGCGAAATGCCTTTTTCTGTGGAACAGGCAGAGAATAATGGATGACGGGGAGGAAGAGAAAAACGTATTGACAACTGTGATCAGTGTATAGCATCTGCTCTCTATTGGCATGTTTCCCCTGCAAGCAAAACTAGAGGCTGTTGACCATGAGATGAGTTTTAGTCTGAGCATTCTTTAAACATGTAGCTCCTCGAGGAGGTCACAATAAAACACAGAGCTATAAGACAAGTTAAAGTGTAATATAAAACACATCAGTGATACACTGAAGTGAATTATACACATACTGTACATTAGCGAAGCATGAAAAATCCGGAGATGAGTCCAGTTCTGGCACAAGATGTCTGAAGCAGTAAATTTTCCACCAGACTCAGATATGACACATCCTGCACAGCGGCTATACAGTACGTGAATATCACACTAATCCCAGTCTCATTGCATTATTCCACTCATGGCCATCCATTGTTAACTCTTGCATAAATACATAGATAAGAAAATGATTAAATTTAAGTCAAGTCTTTCTCGTTATACACCGTCGTCTTAAATCATGCATAAATGTGATAATTACCCACACTAGGCCAAGAGGGCCCATCACTGCCACTTTAAATCCAATAAACGCCATGACCTGATCACTATAATTGACCATCTATCAGGGTCATTGAGGAGTCCAATGTTGTTAACCGCCGCTTATAATTCCTCTTGATCATTGCTAATTACAGAAAGTGGGAGAAACCAATATTCCAGATAGCCAGAGAGCAGCTGCCAACCATTTCAGAGAGGTAGGACAGGATGGTTTAATATCAGTTAGTTTGAAAAATGATGTACATTATACTGAAGCTACATGTACAACTTTAAGTAGTATTATCATATTATCATATTGTTAGAGCTCACCTGTGTTGTGTGTCAGCACCAGTCTGCTTGAAAAAAAATATTTGATTCAATTTGCTTTAGTTTCATTTTCTGTGGAAAATTAGACCATTTAAGCACCAAATGTTTTATATTGTAACTTAGTTAACTTGGTGTTATACTTAAAGGCGTGTTAAATAAGAAAAGCTGCTGTATTACTCAAGGGAGAAAGGCTGGCTGGTTATGAATTTCATTTAGCCGTGTAAGATTGTGTGAATATGAGCTACACTTAGCAGTCAATTGTTATACAGATATCACATAAGGTATGTCAGTGACCCCTGATGACATTGTAGTTGTTTTAAAATAAACCCAAATATGCAAATGCTATTAAAGAACACCGCTACCTTTTTAACAGTTCCAAAAGTGCATTACCTTTGCCAGCATTTGCACCCCATTTGTTCCAGTCTGGTCTTCTTACTGTACGTTCACTGGGGCAACAAGTCATTGAGAAAATGCACAATTTATTGAAATTTTATGGACAGACCCTTACCCCCTTTCACCACCGCACAATTACGTAAAAGCCATCTAGCCCTTGAGTAACCCTTTTTATAGTAATTCATTTATGACTCTGGTCACAGAGGGGATGCCTCTCCTGCCACAAACACCCTAAAACATGTGTGGATGGCATGAGGATGAAATCCACAATGCACTGAAGGGCATAGCTTTCATCAAGCCCTCCTTTTTTTTCTTCATAAGCACATCATAAAATATTTCATTCTCCTTTTACAATCGACTTGTTTCATTACAAAGTTGTACATTTTATTTCCACGAATGGGAGTGACATAACCAAGGCTCATTTGGGTATTTCAAAATGCTTCTCCTTGATAGAAAACATGCCGCTCAGATGGCTCGTTTTAGAGAGAGAGAGAGAGAGAGAGAGCATTAGGAGATGGACAGACAAAAAGAAGCATGAAAATGATGCTACAGACTGAGAAATAAAAGGAAAATGAGACAAAGAGATTGAGTGAGTGGTCGAGAGCCTGCTATAGTCTCTCCTGAGATGAGTATGATGATTGCACCCACATTCCACTGCAGAGCTAAAACCCCTTGGAGGCTTTTGGAATGTGAAAACCTACTTCTTCTCTCTTTATAGTACAACACTTAGGCAGCGTACCACTTTTTTTTTTTTTTTTTTTTTTTTCCCACCCTGAACATTGCTCACATCGCTGTTCCCTGAAGCTTGAAAGCACAACATTTCTCAGCCAGCAACTCCCACTGGGACTAAAGCCCAGAGATGGAAATGCAAAGGATATGTTTTATTGGACAGTTGCAGACAAATAAATCTAAATATGTATTTTGGTCATGTTTGTGTGCCGACTGCATCCTGAGGGAGTTGAAATGATTATATGACATAAATAACAGCGCTGTAGCATGGTATTAGGTCACATGTTTACATATATGGACCTAAGGTCAGAGGAAAAAATAATTCAAACACTATTTCTCTTCTTTTGAAGTGAACATTGTTTTGGTAGCATACTTACATGGTGCTAGGAGTCATGCTTTCCAGTGTGCTGACTTTTTCCATGCACAGACTATTAATGAGAGATGAAACCATACAGTCAGGTAAAATATACATACTTAAGTGGATAAAAGTCAGAGCTGTGTTGAAAGCTGCCAGCGAGGCACAAATCAACCTGTCCAGCATGTGAGTGTGTGTGTGTGGATGGGGGTGAGTGGGGGGGGGGACCATGGGTCACCCTGAATGAAATGGTTTAGGCTCACTGATCTGCGTGAAGGAAAGTCAATGGGAGGTGTCAATGAGAGGACAGGCGGGGACTCCTGCAATCACATGTCCTGTGATTGACATGCCCTAACCTGGGGGGCTGTGTGAGATGTCAGCATAGTGCAGCCCCCTAATATGGCCTCAGCTGACGTCGCCTCATAGGAGAAAAGTGAGTTATGGGCAACAACTGTGGATTATGTGACCTAACCTGCAGCTACTTCACTATGTTCAATTTTACAGGGCAATCATAGGTTTTCATTTAAACTGCGTAGGTTTGTTTTTCATGCGCTTATTTTCTTAATATTATGAAATTGGAAAAATATGCAAAGTATGGTAAGAAAAGTGATGCTTTTCCTGGCATGGCTTTAGACAACTTAGTTTTCAGGCGGCAACATGCTTATTAGTATTGACGTTTTCATTCTGATTGATGATCTACTCCCTCACACTATTTGTTGAAGTTGATGGGAAATGTCATCTCATCATCTGAGAAATCCTCAACTAGGATCATATTTTGTAATAGAAATTTACAATAATCACTGTTAACATGATTATTATACTTTTAAAAAATGCCGGTGCAGCATCTTTTGGTGTTTTTATGACCTTAAAAATATTCTGTGCAAAGAGCAAACTTGGGAAATAAAAGTGGCAGCCTATGGCAAACTGCACTTCAGAGAATTCAGCCCTATTTTTCTTTCTGCCACATGTGACAAGTGAGCCATGCAGCTTTGTAGAATTATACATCTGTGTGTCTAATTATTTCTTTTCAAGTCCATACAATAAAAGACTGCATGCTTTTCTCTTGCCAGGGCTAGGACAGCAGGAGGAGTGCCCTCCAAAATATTCCCTCTCATGCCTCTGACATGCACATCTGTCTGCACGTCAGCATAGCAACTTTGTAGACATCTTTGGTTTTTAATGAAAGAGATCTGGGAGCGACAAATGCAATAGGTGCTGTGATGACACATTTCAATTCCATTGTGCAAATAAAGATTCTCAGAGTTTCTTTTCATCTTTATTATTCTATTATTCTTTTTTTATACTTCATAGTTCAAACTACAGTAAAGACGTCAGATGATTGCCCTTCAAAACAAGGCGTACCACACAGACTACTGCTCTGTTGTAATAAAGGTGTGTTACATAGAAATGCCAGTGGAGAATAATGGACACTATTGTTGAAACTATGTGCAGGATATAAGTCTTTTTTGATACTTCACACAAGCTAAAATGTTATATGTAGATTGTCTTTTATGTTATTGAAGTGGACCATTTCTCCAGTGTTTCTTGCAGTGAAAGACGGCTGTTTGGAAATGCTCCTGCTGCTGTGCGGTCACAAGGGGGTAGCATTGACACAGTTGTTTAAGCCCTTTAGCAGGCAGCTCAGCAGCAGGACAAACTGCCTTTGATGTAATTGAGGTCTTAGACCTCTTAGAAAAGCATATATTGGTTTGTATGTGGAAAATGTTCAAGGAACAATGGATTTCCATAAGTGGATGTAAAATCGTATTTGGAGCATCTCCGGCATGCTAACCACACTCTAAACAATAAAAAAAAGGACTGCTTCAGGATGGGACGGGTAATTCCAAGGCACTTACAGGCTGGAAATGTAATGGAATGTAGCATTAGGATTAAATGTGTGACTAAAAGATACAGACTTGACTATTTTTGGGCCCTTTCCTGGATGATCCATTCAAATAAATTTGTAGATACTCTCAGCTCTGTAAGGTGGTACTATACATCCTAATAGAAGTCAGCAAGTCTCTGTTTCAGTGGAATTATTAAAAGTAATTTTTTTTTGTCATTGTTTAGAATTACAAATATCATCATTTATTTTTCCTGGCTTGAAAAAAAAAAAACTGTTAGAAAAAAAGCAGGAGAATTATGATCTCCAACCTGTATGTATTAAGCTGTTAATTATCAATCATTCCACGGCCACACAAGTATTCCCCTAACTAACATTTTTGTCTATCCATCTTATCATCCAAAGTAATACTTAAGAGTATGAGTCTGGCAGGGACTCATAAATAAAGGTTACCTATTTACATATTCAGTTTATCATGAATATTGCATACTCTGTACATAAAAATTCAAATGCAGTGTTTATGAAATATGATCATGCAGCAAATGTGAGAAGACACAGAGCACAGCCCATTCATACACGGAGGGGATTTAGAGCATCCCTCTGCGATTAATAAAGAATGAAATAGACATTAGACCTGCAGAAATTAACTCCTGCTCCAAGACTTTTTTTTTTTGTTTTTCTTTCAGCTTATTCAGAAAATGAATTGTAGTGTTAGTGTCCTTTTAAAAAACATATTTTTAAAAGCCCAGACCAAATTTGAGACTTGACATCAGGGTTATAGATGGATTAATGTCCCATTAAGTCAGTGACATATTCAAACTCTATACCTATCTGTAACCCGCCCGCCCAATAATTCAGTAGAAAATAATGACACCCATAAAACAACTATGCTTTACTGACTTGTCCCCCAGTGGTCATCTTCTCTTCTGTGTATGATTTAACATGGACAGTATGATAAGTAAAACAGATGTATCTCTACAGTCAAAGTTTGGGAAAAAAAGAAATGTTTTAGTATATAACAGACAGATTATTTGCAGCACTTTTGTGTTATGATCTTGTTTTCCATTAAGAGATGCTCAAAAAAGTTAGTGCAAGGTTTGTACTGAGTGCATAGTTTTTATGCACTATTATACATGTGGGTATAATAAGCATAAATTTAAAGCAAAAGCATTGATAACAATTTGAACTGCTACAACATTCACCTGCAAGAGGACACACAGCAAATAGGTAAGAAAAGCTGTTTGGTTTGTACTTAAAGCAGCTGAGAGGAATAATGGCAGAAAGAAGCAAACACTGTGCAGCAAGTGTCTCATCTCCACTCATGAACTAGTTAACCTGAAAGAATACGATCTACAAATGTGTTTCAGCAAAAGCAAATTACCTGGGTTTTGTGGAGGGGAACTAATCTCTCCAAGCATGACACTGGACAGGAAAGGCCTCTTACTGTTATTATGATGTGTCGGCTTGTGTTAGATGGAGGGCCTTGATGGCCGCATCAGGAAGGAGCATCGAAGCCCCTCTACCATGACAGCACTCTGATGGATGTACGGGTGGTGGAGGGGCAGGGAAGATGGAGGTTAGAAGACTGGAGATGAGGAGGAGAAGGAGGGTGATATGAGGTGCAGTGGGGGTTATATACAATAGTAAATACCTACAAATGCAACACATTAGCAGTAGGTGCGGAGCCCGAGATAACATTAGCATGCACGATAAAGCTCTCTATTGGACAGGCCATCTCCGAAACAAAATAAAGGTCCTTCGTGTTGAATTTTCAAAGCCTATTTCTTGTGACCTGGGATGATTTGTTCCCTACATGAAACAGACTGATGATAACAGCCCATTTGAAAGTAATTTAGAAAATCTGAATATCTGTACGTCAAAGTTTGACACATTATGCAATACAATGGATATGTAGTTTCTTAACATTATAGGAAGCAAAAAAAAAAATGTTAATATACAACTGCTGGCATTATTTTGGTGAAGGAAGTGGTTTGGAAAATCAAAACAATATGACTGTGGAAGTCATGTGTTCAATGATTTTTAATCACAGAATTCCATTTTTATTAACGTGATTAATCACAAATAGTTAGTGAGATTATTATCCCGTGTGTTCACTGCTTTTCATCCCACAGCAGCTACACATGATGTAAACTGGCTACTACTGACTCCACGTGTGCATCATTAGACTGCTTATTTTTTTGCTACCAGACACAGTAGTAACTTTGATACATTATGCTGGCATGGTAGCAGCACTGTAGACAGGCACTTGTTGGTGTATCACAATGTTTTTTTCCTTTATCTGAGAAATCTCACAGCTGGCGGTGTCTTGCACACAGTATCCATACTAAAATATTAATAGCCAGTTTTCCTCCACGTCAGCAGGTTGTAATTTGATTTCTGGTTAAGAAATGCAGTTTTGGGCGGCAGATCTCCCAGTGAACACCGGTCTCTAGGTTTCCCCTTCATCTTGCTCCTTCGGGTCCCAAGAGGCAATGGGTTGGGGAAAGTGTTACGGAGAGAGATGGTGCTCCTCCTTGGCCTGGTAAAGATTGGGGGTGCCGACGCACAGCGGGACAGGTGTTCTGAGCTGCACACAGGGGAGTCTCACCAGGCTGCATTGCCTGGCCTACATCCATCTCTGTACCTGGGGAGATAAATGGAAAAATGTGACCCAAACAGTCTAACATCACAGCCATGGCAGGGACGTGTTCTAACAATGGGGAGCGGGGAGGGTTCCCCATATCATTACTAAAAATGAGGCACAGTCTGCAATTAATTCCAGCCCTAAATGAATGTCTACTGCTTGCAGCATACCTCTCTGTGGCAGTAGAAATAGATTAATAGTGCAGAATAGAGAAAATAATCTTATTCTGTACCATGCTGCACTGATATAAAATGGGCTTCAGTACCTGGCTCATTTCTTGATCAACATTTTTTGTCATCTTGCAAACCCTACTTTATTGTATAAAATGGTGTGATCTTTCGACTGCCCTTTGTCTTGGAAGAAAAATTAATTCTCATTTGCATTACCACGTCTAAATGTCAGCCACCGATATTTTGTTAGACATTAGTAAAGCTGGCAGCGAGAGGCGCTGGATAATTGCACTCAGCCTAGCAGAGGGATTTACATAATTTCAGATAGCAATTAAAGAATCCTTGGGAATTTTCGTCCTGGCCTCTCTCTCCAGCTCACTTCTACAGCAGTACAAAAGAAGCATTCGTTTACATTAAGCTCCATGCTCCTTGCTGTTCATTTGCATGAAATTAAAGGTTTTCATGATCTTGAACAGCGGGGTAACATTTAAAATGCTGTTTTAAAGCCCTCACCTTGGAATAATGAAACTGTTCTATTTTTTTTAGAAGGCAGTGGGAGTTCATTGACTGCCTGTCCACAGCAAAACTTTCTCATTTTCCATTCACTCAAACAATATAGTGCTATAATTCTTTCAATTAATTAAGAGGACAACTTTTTTTTTTCTTTCCAAGGCCCCTTTTCTCTTTGATCTGCCTACCATCATCCACCTCACTGCTCACCAGGCCATTTAAAAATGATAGGCAGCAAAATGTATGAGTCAAAATTTGCTTCTATACTTGAAATAACAACTGAACATATACTGAAATTTACTTCCAGCCTCTTTACTGGGATAAACCGATGTGGGGACTTTTTCCAGTGCTGTGAAGATAAACCACTCATGTACAGTATCTTTAATTAGGTCCCTGTGGGTCCCGGTGTTATCTGCCATGCTGATTAGAATGAACATTAACTTGCTTTAGCCCTGACTCTGATAATATGCATTGGTGTGTGCTGACAAGAGTGCAAAATCCAATTGGCATCTTTTCGCAGACAACATATTCCACTGTTTTCGAGAATGTGATATTTCTTTGAGCTATTAGGAATATTAGTTTCATAGTATAGCAGAAAGCAAAGCCACGTTGCTTGAAATCCTCCATGCCTTATTGGTGTGGCCTAGCTGACACATTTGATACGGGTATGGATCATCAGGATTAGTTAAACCAAACCCATCTCTTGGGAGGTCTGCAGCTCAGCAGTCCAATGTGCATAATATTATCTACTGTACTTAACAGCACTGTGAGTTTGCGTCTGGCTCTCTCTTATATCATGCCAGCTCTCACTTTTGTGTTTAATCAGTCGACTGTGTACTATCCAATGAAACAGAAATGCAGTCACAATAATGTAAAAAAAAACAAACTTGATGAATAGTAGAGCTTTGTTAAGACAATAAAGCTTTGTCACAGAGCTCAGAAATAAATACAAAGCCTCCTCAGAACAATACCCTTCACACTTCTTCCTTGATTCCCCTTCCATCCTTAAAGGCATCACAGAACATTTTCACACTAGTCGTCCCACCGCTGTGAAATAAATTGTGACAGTAACTCAATATGAAGTGAAATAGCTGAGAAAGCCTTGAGTTCACTTGCGCTGACAGTGCTGTTTAATTCCATCTTGTGCCAGCCTGACATTTCTGCTGCCACTAAATATTAAACATGTGTACCCGTTTCATTTGCATCTGGTAATGAGGTGGGAGACAGCGCCCAAAGCCTCTCTCTCGTGGTACTGCGTCTGTGCTGCCTCCAACACAGTCACATGGACAAGGGTAAACCAACAGGAATATTTAGAGTGGAAGGGGGCTGAGACAGAATGGAATAGGATAAAAAAAGAAAGGGGGTGGTGGTGGAGGGTGTGGGGGTGGAGGGGGGGGTGAAGGATAGACCACCCTTGTGTGCGTGTGTATGTGTGTGTTCTCCAGAATTCAGAAACCAGTCTGCAATGACCCCAGCTCTCAAGCAGTGCCTGCTTCGGCTGACATTTCTCCCTGAATCTTTTAAGATGCATCCCTTGCTGCAAAATGCATTAGTGGAGAGAGGAGAAACAGAGGCACAAGAGGAGAGAGGGTTAAATGTGATTGCTCTAAATGTCATCACATCTTCATAATGCAATATATATTCATGATCTGGCAGTCCAGGAGGGCAGACATCACAGTTGTGTTCTGTAATTCAAATGTTTTATCCCAATTTTGATTCACCATACAATTCTGTGTGAACATTTCAAACCAACGACATACATCAGTTTTTTTTTTAGCCATTACAGATTTAGATGGACCAGTGAGGTGGATCCTGTGAGATGTGGGTGTTATTCAGAAAGCTTCGAGTTGAGGAAAACTGGTCAGTGATTAGCTGTGTAGCATCTGCTTTATTGCCCAAGCTAGCAGCGGTGGAAGAACTTAAAAGTTGATAATATGTCGATGCGTTCACAACTTGTTGCACCTTAAGTGGCCCAAAAATCTGTTACAGCAGCTTTACGTGATAGCAGCAATACCAGTGTTAAAATACTTCCACATTAAGTAAAAGTACTTAAGTAATATCAGACAAAATGACCTTGAAGTATCAAACATAAAAATAGTCATGCAGCAGAATGGCCCCTGCCATTGTTATATTATATTTCTGGCTATATTGGACTATTATCACTGATGCATTAACATGTTAGCATTTAGATGTTCTACAGGTTGAGATAATATACTGATGGGTAGTTAATCAATAAAAATGCACATTTTATGAGCTCACTGTACATTTATGTGTAAAATCCTTATGTGAAAAGTAACTATAAAACAGCTGTCAAATAAATTCCATCATTTCCACCACCGGAAACTTGGCACATTAAAGAAGATATATTTACTTGTACATTGATGACATCACATGTTTTGCCTTTTAATTATATGGTAATATAAGCTTCTTAGTAGGCTTTTTTTTATAGCTCATGATACTGATTTTGCATTGTAGTCTTCAGAATAGAAAGGCCAGATCCTCTGATATTTTTTTAAATGAAAGCGCAATATTCCCTTTCCTCTGTCAAACTCTCATGACAGTGTACAGACATAAACACTTTAAAAAGAAATCAACACCAGTGTGAGGAAACTTTACACATTCATTTTACTTGTATAAATTCTTAGGCACAGATTTACCTTTTTTTTGCAGCCAGTGTGAAAAGGAGATGTACTTCTGTCATTGCCCTATTCAGGTATACTGCTCTGCAACAGTTAAAGTTTAGAGACACCCTGCTTCTCTACGAGGGCTTGTATTGCTTTCATGATATGTATCAGATATGTCACAGAAAATCAAACCTTGATCAAAACCAAAGCTGACTGCTGAGGAGAAACAGGGAAACATCAAAGAGCTTACAGTGGAAAGGCAGAGGTGGTTGAAGTTGGATGTGTGTGGTGGTGGTGAGGGAAGGGGGGGGGGGGGGGCGAAGGGGGCTTCGCACTTCTTGTTAATTCTCTTCATAAGAGCTGTTAAGCACATTCAGCAGTCATCGAGAATTGTGTCCACTCCCGGGCCTCCGGTGGGACTGCGTGTCCTGAGGTTTACTGTTGCTAGCTTGTCATGTCCACGTCAACAGCACTTATCGCCTTCTGTCTGAGAGCTGAGGCATTTCCCAGGCATTTAGCTGCCTGTTTGTCTTCTCTTGATTTCCCCTCCAAATCTGTCACATATAGTCTTCACCTGACACCTCACAGAGTGTTCCTCTCTCAAACACTGTCAAAACAGGAAGATCCAACAGGAAGAGATAGCAGCAGGGAACCACAGATTGCCAAATGTTATACACTGATCACGCACTGCAAATAATGACCTGTGTAGGCAAGACGGTCTGGGATTGTTGCTTCATCAACACGATGACTGCTATCCAAATATGAAAAAATGAACAGTGTGTGTTCACAACTTTGGTTTGGACATTTGGATTCTTGAATTATCAAGTGCTGCTTTATGCTGCTCACACATTATATTGTACATCAATGAGTCCAGAGTTTTCACATCACTAAGACTTTCTCTGTCATGTTTTGCTTTTTTGCTTGGAGTAAAAGCTATGGCATGAAAACAATGCACTTCACAGTGAAGGCCTGGCGTAGAATCAAGTACTTCTCTTTGGTGCATTTTTCTTTCCTTGCCTTTCTTCCCTGGCGAAAACCCTTTTATTATTTCAATAAGCTCTTGGTTTTAATACATTATTGATCTTAAGGTTGAACTACAGGCCATTGCATTACCAGGATTCTAAAGCCCATCATGGCATGACACTCATGTACTTGTGAAAAATTATACCAATTATGAAATCAACCAACAACTATCTCAAAAAGCAATCAATTGTCACATTGGAAAGCATTTTGTCCCACAATGCTATTGGCTTTGTGGTTACACAGAAGGAGTGGGCGTTGGATGTTTAATGACTTCCAAATACTGATTTCTCTCTTTTTTTCCCCTAACACTTATTACCATTCACTCTGAGATGGTTCTGCTCTAAAGCAAGCCTTTGATTATGTTTGATGCTGTATGTTGAGTGACTGTGTGCCAATACAACAATAGCATTAGACATTGATTAGCCTTTATGAGCACCGAAGGCTCAACACCACCATGTGCACTTAAAAGCCTACATTAAGGCTATGAATTATGATTAGCATGCTACATACCAGTGCATTAGGAAAGGATATATTCATTTCAATTCTGCAAATGCCACAAAGCTAGCTGAGGAGAGAAAGCCATTTCTAGAACCTCTAAAGTGGGTGGGGGCCACGGGCTGAGTGCTTGCGGGGTCAAGTGCAAGCCGTGTCTTTGACAGTGGCTGCCTGCCTGTGTTTCCATATCACAACGTTCAATCATACAGTGCCCTCATGCAGAAACCTTTAACTCAATGCTCATAAATGCAGGGAAGCAAAGCTTACTGTTTGATCCTCCACCAACAACCTCTGTGCTAGCATTTGTTGTGGTCAATGGGTATTTTTTCCTTGTTTTGTGCACAATGCGCATAAAGCCATAAAACATTAATCGAATGTTTATCTACTGATAAAAAGTACACATTAAGAAGAATCAAGCATCCAATGATCTCTATAGAAAACTACATGGGATGAAAAAGTACAATTAAGGTCACCTTTATTGTTTCCAATCTAAATCATCTGTGTGACATCTAAATGACATTTTAATGAAAATTTTAGACAGGTTATTTTGAATAGTTTCCTAAAAGATGCAGAGGGTTGAGCAGCGGTGAATTGCAAGTGTCTTTTGGGGGACGGGTGGCTTGACGGGCGTACGAAATCTGAGTCAAATAAATGAAGTGGAGATGGTAATACAGTGCGTTATAGCGGAGAGTGACAAGCCCGTTCCTCCCATGAAGCAGCTGAGCTGGCATTAAACAGACAAGACATCCCGTTCAGTCAGTTATCAGCCCAGGAATAATGAAGGAACAGGCCGGCAGACCAGGACGAGTCACCCTAGTCAGCCAAGTGGAGAATTTAATTTCGTGCAGGTTTCTCTGCAGCCAAGCATTTCCCCATCGGAGGTCCACTGGTGCTTGGGTGAGCATGGACAACTCAGTGCTCCCGACTCGGAGTCTCTCCAGCACTGACAGAGATGTGTGGTGATGGATTTCAGAGTGGCTGGGGGAGAGGGTGGACTTAAGTTTGGGTACGGCTGTTAAAGAGGAGAGAAAGCAATGACAAGCTAACTTCAGAGAAAAGTAAGAAAGCGATCACTCGTGTTCCTCATTTTCCAGAGTATGGGTGAATTATTAAATCAAAGACAGTGAAATGAGAAATGGGTACTGTCTGACCCAAAGATATGTAGGAAGGAAATAATATTGTCTGTGCTTAATGTTACCCCTGCTCCACCAACTGCCACTCTCCTTGGCATGGCCACTTGGCTACTGCATTTATTTTAATCCATTTCTCATTGTTGTACAACTGAATTTTTAAATATTACACATAATTAAGTTTTAATTTCTACATTTTAAATTTCTAATATGAATTTCAAAATGTTTTTGGAGTCACATTTTACCATTGACTAAAAAATTAAATTTAGATGAACGCATTAAATGGATTGCATGTTGACTTTGTTTATTTTTCTCGCTGAGCATCGTAATGCCCCCAAGGTCTTTGTTTTGCCCTGGCTTTTGTGGTCACGTGGTCCTGTGTGTAGTTTCCAAAGCACATCAGATGAATGTTGAAAAAGCTGACAACTGATGCCCCTTGCCTCTGCCCACCACCTTCAGATTTCCATGCCCTGCAGCCATAGCACTGTGTGTCCCATCTATGTGTATTCTTGCAGATGTGTAAGGTCTTGCACATAACAATGGCCTTACAGACATGTTGAATACACTGGCGATCGCCCAGCACAGATGGTGCAGTGAAAAACAGAATTTTTGATTCATTTACATGAATGGCAGTGTTTCACAGAATACTGGTACTGTTTATTACAATATTCATGTTTAATTGAGAAATCAACAAACTGAAAAATGCTATTTAGCAAGCATGAAATCATTTGTGAAAGTATGTATTGCAGTAGGTAGAGAGTGCTGCTTTTTGCTAAGCAGATCTCTGGAATGTAGAGTCCATTCACTCTCCTTTATAGACTGGTGCGTCTAATCAACCTTTGTTTGAGCTTTGTTTGAGCTGGCAACACTTGGCGGTAGTCTGGTGTGACCACTTTGATGTCGATGTTGAAAAACAAAAGGAAATATGATTTTTTGGCCATCTCAGAATAACTGTTTGGCAATTAAAATAATACAGGCTGTCTCCTGGCAATACCTAAATTAAATGCATTATAATAATCCACAAAGCAGCAGTGTGTATATATAAAAAACCTATTCAGCAAATGTTTTTTAATGGAGATGTGGGCCAAATAAACAGCTATGCTTGTGGTCCACAGTTGGCACAAAGCACACAAGAATATAATGTCACTAACAGTGAACGTATTTGTGGCCCAAAACTGGGCCCTATGAAAAATATTTTTGTGGCTGGGATCTGTTGGAGGCATAATGGCACTTAGGAGGAGACATTTTTGTTTTTCATTGAAAAATCTCAACAACTATCGCATGGATTTCTGTGAAATCTGGTACACACATTCATGGCCCTTACATGATCCCCTCACCTTTCCTCTACCTCCAAAACTAATGACATTCCCATCAGTCTCAGCTACTTTGTGTTTAGTGCTAATTAGCAAATGTTAGCATGCTAACACGCTAAACTAAGACGTTGAGCATGGTAAACATTCTATCTTCTAAACATCACCATGCAAGCACTGTATGTGAGTATGTTAGTATCCTGATGTAAGCTCTTAGCTCAAAGCACTGCTGTGTCTACTCGAATTTAAAAAGTTTTCATGTTGTGCCATATAGCCATATATAGCCCTCAGCTATGTGTTCTTATCTGAGCCATTTCTTTCATTGCTAGCTTCATTCCAAGAGAAAAATTCCCTCCAACTATAAATGTATGGCAAAACATATATAGTGAAGCTTTGGCCCAAATATGTTGAGCCATGTGTGGCACTTATCTCATCTCTGTACTTTCACATGTAACCTTTTGGTTGGGAACATGTGGAAAAATGGTTTCGGATGTTGCTGAATTGAGTCATTTGTGTATCTCAATATGTCAAGTCCTTGTATGTCAGAGAGCTAAATTTGAATTGAGATAGCAGATACACCCATCTGTATTGTTCTAAATATATTTGTTTGTATGTATAAGTTATACTGTAGTCAACATGAAGAGAGCCTCAACACTGAAGCCTTTTTTTTTAGTGATTGTGCCTCTACAATAGTGCAAGAATCCATTTCTGGTGTTTTATCATGTGGGCTTTCCATCTCTCTGATGCCAGGGAAATATCATCTCAGACAACACAAGAATCTTTCATAAATGATCCCATAATCTGGGATCGTGCTTGGCTTTAGAAAAGACTATGGCTAACATTATCACCTCTTTGATACATTCAATATTTCATCACACTGTGTGAATAAGGGAACTATTCTGGTAAATATTGATCCTATCAGAGAAAAATATCACAGGATTAAAGAAGTTACTCAGATTTGTCCTATTAGTAATATTAGACTTCTTTTTTATACTTGCAATAAGGATGAGACTTGAACGGTGCCTTCTGTGTGGTGAATATGTTCAGTGATGTTGCTGCCAGGCCCAAGTCACAGCCAAGCATTTGTGGACAAACTGTCTGTATAAATTGTTGCATACAGTATGTGCATATATAAATCTCTACAGAAATTTGCATATTACTTTGGCCTCACTGTATGTTTCTGTTGCAGGTGAAAGGCGGACTTCACACCAACAGTGACCACTCATTTGGAAGCGTACCAAATGCCTGTGGCTGTAAAGACCTGCCCAGGGTTCAGGTTCTTAAAGCGGAAATAATTGCAGAGGTGCACGCTCCATTAAAGCAACTATTTAATACAATAATCATTCAATTAAAAATCCCTTGTAGCAGCTGCCATAGTTGATTTGGATCAAAGGAACATGTTATTTGTGTATGAGGCAAACGGCCACAATCCAGACTTTCTGCAGAGTGTAATACAGTATATAATTCCACCTGCAGACAGCATCATTAAAAGAAATTCTCATAATGAATCTTCACTTCTTAGTTAAAATGAGCTTTTTGCCACATGAAGTATGGCACACTAATCCTCTCACTGCTGATTTAAAGGGAGTTTCATCTCTGTACTGCTGCTTCTGCTATTATCTGCAAGTAGGAGAAAGAAGTTGCAGAATGTTGAATATAAAGGAGGCAGAGCTGCTGCTTAAGATGACACTTCTCATTTCTTAACTTGTTTTAATGACACCTGTCTACTCTATATATTCTTTTTCTTGTCACCCAGTCTCACATAAGAAAACAGACTAGCTGCTTCTGGACTAGTCTGACAAATTTGTCTAAGGCATAAAAAAGACAGCTGAGCCTAACAAAGTACAGCTGATTTGTTTCGGTAACAACATGACTTTTCTCCTGGTACCACCCTCAGACTAAAATATGTGTGGCTGCATTTGGTTCCATATTGACAAGCACTAAAATAAAGTTTTGCCATTACATATTTTCCCTAATTAAAACAATACAAATGTTTTAGCCTATTCTTTCTTCTGACTACAATCTATCCATGCAGCTTTGAATATGAACAGACATTAAAAGCAGAAGATTCCCAAATTTAAGCTTTACATTTAGTTCGCAGGCAGTGTTACTCATTTCAAAGGAAGAAAGCAATATTTAAAAGCTGTCCTTTTTTGGTTCATTAACATTTTCAAGTTGATTTTGTTAAAGGACCAGTGTGTAGGATTTAGCGGCATCTAGCAGTGAGGTTGCAGATTGCAACCAACTGAATACCCCTCCCCCCTCCCCTTCCAAGCATAACCTAGAGTTGTCACGAAACTCGCAAAAAGGCCCTCTCTAGAGCCAGTGTTTGGTTTGTCCGTTCTAGGCTACTGTAGAAACATGGCGGTGCAACATGGTGGGCTCGGTGGAAGAGGACCCGCTCCCTATTTAGATATAAATGGCTGATTCTAAGGCAACGAAAACACAACAATTCTTATCTTCACGGGATTATACACTAATTAAAACATACTTATGAACATTATATTCCATTTCTGCCAAGTCCGTTCCACTAAAAGCCACTAAATTCTACACACTGCACCTTTATTGTAAATGAGTTGGGGCTTCAATTCTGTATCCAGAGCACTCTGCAATAAGAAATTGTTTCTAGGACCTAAAACCCCATCCTGCACACATAGAGTATGCATTAAAAAGTCATGTGTAACACAGACAGTGGACACATATCTGGATAACCACTAAATCCTCACTCTGCCTCCAATCTCTAATGCAATACCAGTATACCATTATAGCATCCATAACAGTATCTTTGTAATTTACAGAACAATGGGCAACAAGTTGTACAATAACTGAAACATATTTGTTTTAAAATTTCTACTTGATGTATACTCGAGTATTATCTGTGTATGATGCAGTATTTTATTTGGGTTTGCAGGCTAAATTGTGGCAAATGATATGAATTTTGAACTGGGAGATAAATATAAAAAGGAAGTTTCAGAAACAAAGGAATGTTTTACAGTTACTAACCAAATGGCCTTTCAAATTGGAAACGTCAGACATTATGCTGTTGGTTTGCATGCAAGCTCATTCTTCATTACAGAGAGATGGCTTTGTATTTTTATCTTGTTGGGTGCCTTCTGAGCAAAGGAGCACATTACGACGAGTCTTTGTTTTATTGTGTTCAGCAAATTAAAAAATGGGAAGCACAGTGGGAAAAATAGATATGAAAATGTGTACTTTGCATTATTGAAAAGCCCATCCACTAAAGGTTACCAGCAGCTATTGTAGTACAATCTGTGAAATGTAATTAGAGTGTGTGTGAGAGAGCAGCACAGATAAAGCTGCCTCTGCCATTATGGACTCCCTCATAACATTTTGCTTCCCCCTGAAACTTATTCTCTCTGAACTAATTTTGCATGACATATTGCATTTCTGCTTCAGCTATCATGAGGATACCTGTGAATTAAACTGGGTTTGCAATACAGCAAATTTCCAGATTACATTTTGGACATGCAGATACTGTATCTCATATTTGCTATGATTTATTAATTCAAGGCAGACAAAACTCACAACATTGCTTACAATTGTTTTTGCTGGTGCCCTGTGCACATAGATATATAAGATATTAGATGGATAGAGGGGTAAGAGGTGTTAGGATGATGGATACATAGAAAATTCTAAAACAATAGAAAAATGTATGAATGGAACTCAAAAATAGCCACAGTAATACAAACATTTACAGGTGTCTTTTAAAATCCCATTGCATCAGGAAAACATTCAGGCAACATAACAGGTATATGGTATTATCCTCTTCCAGATCCACATCTCCTATAGGACTGAATAATGAAAAATGAATAGCTCAGTGCAGCTGCATTACTGTAACCACCTCTCTCTATTTTAAAATCTAGAGAACTGCAGTACAGAAAGGAGACAAAATAATGCTGCACTTGATTAAAAAGGACAGCAAACACCGAACACTGGGTCACATTAGGTTACATGCCAGGTACTGGTATTTTTTATATATATATATTTTGTGTAGGAAGTGCTATATTCACAGTATGTACCACACAGACATTTTAGGGAGGTGTTCGGGGTAGATGGACAAAGTCACATCCATGTGGGGTTAGGTTTAGGCAGCAAAAGCACTTTGATTAGGGAAAGATTGTTGTTTCAGTTAAATGTTGATAAAGTGAAAATGTTGTGAGTCGTGCTTCAAGTCATGTTGAACTTAGTCAATATTTAACAATGACCATGATTTATCCCTAATCTGAACTTAATCTCTTAAAAGTGTGTAAATTCATAATCATACCAAACCAACATAACCATGTTTTGTGTTGTGCTTTAGTTGCTACAAGCTGATATTAATACTTTACCTTTTAACACATACTTTCAGTATCAACATTTAGTCTCTGTCGGCATAATGGGGATCAACAACATTATGTTGATTGAAAATGAAATCGAGGTGGCATTAGGTTTCTTTCAAAAGGTATTTGCTGCTGCAAATTTGTAATATATAAACTTAATTTCCAGGAGACAGGGTTGATTTGTAAAAACTGTCAAAGCTGTTGCCTTTGAAATAATAAACATTTTGGCAGCTTTTGACCAATGAGTGAAGACGCATACGATTGTTTTCTGTGGAGCTTTATTAATTTCCTCATGTTGCTTCAAAAGCCCAAATATCAAAATACTGATTTCCAGATCTTTTTTTATAGCTGACGAATGCTTGAAACTGCAATATGACTCACATTTGTAGCCGTTTTTAATTAATATTGTAATCAAATTATATCAGGGTTCCTTTCAATTAGATATTAAACTGATTTTGTTGGTAGACTATGGACACAAATACACAGCTTTTGTTCACTCATTAGGGGGTAAAAGCCAAAACCACTGTTTCATGACTCTAAACTGTCTTCAAAATTATCACGGGATTCAGATTCGGGATTTAAAGATTAACTTCTCTGGTTTGCAGTTTTCACAGGAGAGTAATTCACATGTTTTTGTTAAACAATTAAAAATAAGAAAACAATACATAATCACATTTACAAGTAGCTTATAGGAGGTCATGTGAAATTTCTATCCCATAATGACCCAATGAATTTCTTTGCCATACTTCCTGTTCTTAGATAAGCCTGCTCTTCTTTTAATGGTCCCTCTCCATGAAAAGAGTGATAATAGAAGCCAACCAGGCCAAAAGTTGAGCAAAAAGGAGAAATGATTAAGGAACCTTATTAAAAGCAACCTTGTAGATTCAGACGCGTGATGGAGAGCACATTATGAGGCCTGATCCTTTTCAAATGACTCCACGGTTTCCCGAACACGCCGAAAAACCTGATTAGGGTGACAAGCACTGAGTGATACTGCAAACCTGTTAATAACATGAAAATTAGAAGGGGCTCATGCAAAGAAAGGAGATTAATTTAGCTGGAGTCCATCTTGCGCAAATTGCGAAGTTGTGAATATGTTTTCAGATAATGAGCCTTCCTACTTGTCAGCTCACTTGTCATTTTCTGTAATTAATGTTAAGGAAGACTCCTTCCTGATGGTTCATATTACTCATGTACCAGGAAAATTTCTCCCCAGAAATAATTTACATTTATTATCATCAGTCTGTTTGTGTGGTTTATTTCACAGTGGAGTAATTTATTGCAGCACCATTTCGCTCGCCTTGATTAGTCACTCGTCAGACTGAGATGTAATTTTTTTTCTTCATATGTCTGGTCCATGGAAATTGAAAGTGTTTTTGGCACAGCGTGGTACCTTCCCAGCTCTACCTTTTACTCCTTGTCTTTCATTTGTGTGTGTGTTTACCTCTTCAGTCGCTGGGTTGAAAAAAAACATACACACACACACACACATACAAAAACAATGACATAAACATACATGCTCTTGCTCTCTCTCGGGTACACATATGTAAAGATTTTCTGCTCTATTATGCTGTAAATCAAAAATACACAAGATACAAATACACCAGATGTAAAAGTTTATTGAACAATAAGAACTAGCAGGATGGATTGTGGATATGAGAATCCAAATTCTTCATTTAGGACTAAACATGGCAGAAAATATAATGAGACATGGTGGATGATGCCTTACCTGAACATATTCAAGTAATATGAATTTCTTTTCAAACACAAAAGTTACACTTGTGATTACATTTGTAAATAATATTTTAATGTATCATGCAGCAGTGGATATAGTGGAGAATAATGAAATTACACATTTGATTTCTTTACACAGTGAAGTTTATTCCCCTGAGTGGCCACAGATACCACCAAAACAGATTTACCCCACAGTGGTGTGACCATAACTCAAAGAAATATTCATTTAAGACAGATATTTAAATCAGCCTTGCTTAGCTACTAAGCTTTGCTTTTCTTTGTGCCAGTAAATTTATAAGCCCACTTCTTAAATGTATTATTCATCCGAGCATGTAAATAATGCATGCCTGGTTCCACAGTAAATTAACCCTTTACCTTACCAGGGATACAGGAGTCATTGTTTTGAAAGGCAATTATGTCATTTAATTAATGTTGTAATTAATACTGTAATTAGCTTAAACACCTTGCAACCGGGTGCCACTACTAAGCTGTCTTAATTAAATAGATTGAACGGTTTCATATCTTTTTGCACTGTCACGTTGCAGCCTGCAGAGAAATGCCATCTTATTTGCACATTTCAGTACAACTTTTTTTTTTTTTAAAGACAAACAAGGCAAGAGCACCAGTTCACAGATAATAAAAGGGAAGGCATGGTTATAAGCTTTCTGTCTTTAAAGCTTCTTCTCACAAAGAAAATTCCTATACTTTTTGGCCATAAACTACCACTGTAAATCCTCCATGTGTGTCTATGTAACCTCCTTGGTCACAATTTGATAATCTATCACAGCGGAAGTCATTGTCTACTAAAATTATGAAACAAAATAAATCCAATTCCCAATTCAGCTTTCAAACTAAAGGTAAGGGAGCTGTGCAAGATCTGTGCCCGCCTGTGTTTTATTGCTGCAGTACAGCGGCGGAGCAGGCAGACAGCTAATCCGCTAGTAGAGAGTTTTTATCCTTGCCCAACCTGACAGTGATAGAAAGTGTTTTCCCCAAACTAGAAAAATAGTTGAGAGAGGATGAGATAGCAAAGAGGTCAGTGAATACTGAAGGATTTCCAGTCCACTCAACTCTGCTGCTGGCTGCAGGTCCGGCTTTGTATTCATGGGCTGTGAGCATCCGTACAGCTCATCTATTGTGCATGTGTATGTCAGAATCATTTTTGAAGCCAGACGCCTCGGCACTACCAGGAAGCAATAAGGAGGAACTCCCTGCTTGTAAAATTAATTCCCCTTAGTATGTCAGAGTGTGGCTGGATCCTGAGAGTTATAAGCTGCTTTAATGCACATGCAAGATTTCTTTCTTTTCTGTGGGGGTTGTTTGCATTATATATTTTCTCCTAAGATGTAAATATCGTATAAAAATTTGGGAACCATGAATAATTGTAAACATTTTAAGTGAATTTGTTCTCTGTATCACACGTGCATCAGTGGGACACACCGGCTTTCTATTTGGTTGCGTGTGATTTTATCAATGTCATTAGACCATTCATTGAACTAAGTGAGGAATCCATCAAAAGCTGACAGGAAGCTGTAGACTAATGGCTGTTAGGCTGTAATATTCTTTAATATGATTTTTATTTGCCTTAATTTCATCTTCTTTTGCACAGGTCCCAAATCGGCAGAGAGCTGCTGAGCACATGAGCATATTTCTACAGCTTACAGAGATCAGTTTTACAGAAGCTTTAGTCTCTGTGTGGATTTATTCTGGCAAGAAAAAAAAAACTCCAGCTTTTAGTAAACCGGAGTGAGAAGCACATTCTGTGACAATTGTGTTTTCACTGCGGGGACACAGGAAACAAATTAGGACGATATATATTATGTCTGCGGTGGCAAGCGGGACAGCAATTTGTGCACATGCCGAGCCTCTGCACCCTGTTTTTATCTCTTCATACTCCTCTGCATTTGGAACCACCTTCATCATACACTCCAACACTCCAAATTAAAAATAGCTCAGCGGGTTTCAATTTTGTGCTGACACAAACCTAATTTTACACCTCCTTTCAGTAGTTTCCCCTGTTCTTACACTTCATATCCTCTGAAACAATCAACCGCGGCCCTGAAATTGCCTGAAACATAACAAAACAAATGAAATGGAAATTAATTTTTTGCAACAGGATTATCTACCCGTGCGACTATTATCTTTCCCTGCTGTTTATCTGGAGCAAAAGGAGGGGATAATTTTACAATTAATGGCAGAGGATTCAGAACCCTACTGTAATCATTAGATGACACGTCTTGAAGAAATAGCCCTTCATATTGCCTTACCCTGGGCTTCAATAATCTTGACCCTGGGTATTAATGGATGAGTTAATGGCCTGCAGAAATCCTTTAATTTATGCCAGGGTGAATTAAGAATAAGTAATGGATTCTGCTTTTCAAAATGTCCAGACAAGGCATTTCCGTTCAGCCTATCTGAGAAATCAAATTATCATATTATCTCTTTGAATGGGTCTTCTGAACCCATATTTCACAATATCTGATGGAAATAGTTTTGACATTCATTACATGACTCTTGCTTTATTGTGGCTTGCTAGTACATGCAATGACAAAAACGGATAATGATTTTCCAGCCAGCAATGAAGAGAATGGACATGAAAAAAAAAAAAAAGAATCAGAAATGACAAATCAAACTTTCAGTGTCCTAATGTAAATACAAATGTAATTATGGAAGTGTAAATTGGTTTGACTCCCTGGAGAGGGGCCGCTACCCTTTACCCCTTTCCTCACAATAAATCCATACAACATGCGACTCTTTTTAAAAAATCTTACTGATAGGCACTCAGACATCTCATTAGGTTTGTTACCTACTCTTTGTGTTTAAAGACCCACAGTGAGTTGAACACTTTGGATGATATTCTATAGCTGCAGTCTAATCAAAGATTTTTAATTACTGTGAAAATGATGGTAGAATATTGTGCTGAGCCTCTAAGTATGCCACGTATTGTGATTATAGCTTAATGTATCTTCAGCACAATCGCAATTTAACTGTGATTTGTATTAGTTTTAATATGTAAAGAGGATTCAAAATAGTGACGATCACCTGCAAAATCATAGAAACCTACAGTTGTAGCCAATGTAACTCAGTGTTTTCTTAGCTGTGTGTTTTCTTTTCATGTACCTGAACAGTAGTTTAGTTGTATTCATGTTCAGTAGTTCAACTACTCTAACATATGATGTGATTCTTAAATAGAAAATGCTAACCCTTTAACTTGTAACCTCTGATGTCCCTGCATACTGTGACTTTATCACACATACCATTCACCTTCTGATTCAACAGCACCAGCATCCACCCGCATCAAGCCATTAAAGTTACTACAAGGAACTTTTATTTTGTGTATAATTTAGCAGCCCCTGTGGACAAAAGCAGTAGTGTTTTCCAGGAATGAAGACTGCATTTCCCATGACGACAGCCTTGTGTCATAAAGATCATGGCTAGTGCATGTATTTGTTTTGGAAGAGAGTGAAAGAAAGATGCTACTTATTTTTAATACTATTTTTCTTTTTGAAACACAGCTGTTTGTAGGATGCATAATGATGAGGAAATGTATCTATTTGCGGCTATGTAAGATTAATAATTATAATATGATGATGGTGAAGCAAAGTAAACTTTGTTTTAGTACTGTTCATACTCCTAGGTTACATGTAAGGCTGCATTCACACCAAATCCGGCATTGTGGCACTTTCCTGCAGGGTTGTGCGGATGTGTGGGCGTGTTCATTAGTGCTTTAGAACATAACTGCTGTGAAACAATCAGAAAATAACATTTTTTTTCTCAGATTCACTGCTTTGGTCTCATTACGCTGTCGCTTGCTCTCTTCATTCATGCTACATGTAATGTAAACAAAGGCTGTTCCGGTCTTCCTGCTGTAACTTGTTTGGTCTGATTTCTGACCCGGCAGCAGGCATTTAGAATAACTACTCGCTGATGGTCTTGTTTGCTTATGTAGGTGATACAGAGGCATCAGAGGCATCGTGAGACTGGTTCATAACCAGTTAAAAGTTCCTTGTAGTAACTTTAACATCCCCTTTATTAAACTATAATTAAGATGCAACATATGACAGAAAACATTCAGCTGTATCCAACAATGTATCCACTGCATTTTCAGGAGGTGCAACAATATGAAAATCTCCACTGGGAAATATATAAGAAATGCTAGAAAGTTCCACAAAGTGAGGCTGAAATTATTTTTGTAATAGTTTACTGTTAAGTTGTCCTTTGTGAATTTTATGTTTGATTCAAAATGAAATATATAAAATGTACTGAATTTTAATGTCATCAAAGGACAAAAGTTAGAAATTAGCTTTAGCAAAATACACTCATACATGTGAGCAGAGTGCATGGTATTAAGTATAATATGTGCATGCATGTATTCCGTGTATACTATATAAATACTGCTGTTTTAACTATTAATGTAATTGTCCCTTGCAAAAAACCCCCAAAACAAACAAACAAACAAAATAAATCATACAATACTATACTATACTGTACATACATACCAATGTTTTCAAAGCAAAATATACTATGCTGAATATTGTGGATGCAAAACTGTAATTCTTGCATTTATTTATTTATGTAAGAGTTCAATCTAAACTGTTTATTTGCAGTTTATTATGTACACCTGTACAGTCTAATGCAGTCCAATGCAATAGTTGTTTCTAATATTCTGTCCCCCTCAAATATGTAAATGGGGTGGACAAAGCATTAAACCTTTCAGTGTAATGCAGTTCGGTACAAAGAAAGGAACAAACAAAAGTCGAATCAATATTGACACAGTATCAACAATAACTAAACATGACAAGCTGTTATAAAGGATTGAACTAGATTGTACAGGTGGTCCTAATAAACAGATAGCTCAGTATGCATTAATATGCTTTAACTTTCACAGACAGAGAGGCACTTCTCTGCACAGCCCCTCCATTACACCCCTGCCTGTTTAGTCCCAGTGAATTGAAGACCCTCTTGGGGGCTTCACATACAGCCTTTGCTTACAGCCATTCCTGCATTTTTATTGCATGATGTCATGCATGTGTCACAGCGAAGGAGAAATTTGATGTGAGCCGTAACACTGTCGGGGAGTTGTCCTGTGATGATGAAGTCATCCTTACACTTGGGCGAGACACTTATTTTTCTTTAACATATCACTTGGCTCCTCAGGTTGTACAACATCCTGTAAGTGAACCTGAGCCTCCTCGACCCCCAAATTCCTCCACACACACACACATACCAAACTCACACATACTCTCCTGTCAAACAGCAACACAACACTGGCAGTTATTTGGGGTTTGTTTGTAATCTTTTCGGGCGCTTTGTCAGGCAGGCGCAGTGATATTAGTGTGAGTGCACAAAAGCCCCCGAGTGGTGTCACGCACAATTAATGTCCCCAGGTAGCAACTCCATTAGTCTTATGAACTCAAGTCGCAGTGGGGAATGCTAATGGTGGAGGTGCCGTAGGGCATTAGGAAGGAGTGCAGCCAAAGCTACCACTTTACCCTTCGATTTGACCAATGTGCACCTCCATCTCACTTTAGAGCCCTACAACCAACACCCCCCAACCTCGGCACTTTAGCGAGACACACTGTCAAGTAGCAAGCAGCCTCTGAAGAGTCCACTGGCAATGTGTGCCACTCACTCACACAGCTGTGCACCGTTTCTTTTTAATGATCATTTATATGTCCCACGCATCTTATCCAAATGTCTCCAATTACATAACAGCGCCATGTATTGTGTCACTCCAATGGACCCTTTGAAAGTCCATATTTTCAGTTCCATGTGAAAACACCCCTACGTGGTTAATCATTGTCAGCTTTCATAAACGTTGACTTCCATCTCAGCAGCCTCAAATCCCACACGGTCACGTGACCTGCTCCACTACAGATCCCCAGCCTGACCTTGCTGTTGTAGATGCATGGAGCGGTTCATTTGATCTAACAGGCCTACAGCTGAGCTAAACCCAGCGGTGAGGCCTGCCTGCTCCCCTGCTCCATGCCCGCTCTAGCATGGATGTATTTAGGAAGCCTGGTAGCTACCTTTACATCACAGCTCAATAGCATCATGTTGCCTCCAAACCTACATGTCAATTCCATGTCACACAGTCCACGGAGCGAAAAAAGAGGTAGAGGTGGTCTGTGATAAAGAGTGAGCTGACAGAAAGCAGAGCGATAGAGAGAGAAACGCTGGTAATTTTGGTAGAATGAACCCACATTGCCAAGCAACCTCCATCCAGGCATGAAAAACACAAGCCTGCCATGACAGTGACTGCAAACGGAGAGAAGTCACTCTGAGCCTATTCACAGCCTTTATTACATTATCAATTACAGATTATAAATGTACTCCACACGGTCTGGTTCTCTATGCCTTACTCCATCATGTTGTGCCATCATCACTCAAACTGAGGCCCACACGGGAAGGCCGGCGGAGCTCTCAGGTTCCTAGGCGCCCTCTCACCGTTGCTATGGAATGCAGTGGCTGTTTTATTGCTTGTGGCAGTAATTGCACTTACATTTGACGGTCTTTTGTTGAGATAAACCCCACAGCTGGCTTTCTGTTAGCCCCTGCTACAGGCCAATACAGTCACAATGCTCTTAAATATGTGACAACTTGCCGACCTAAAGGCAAATGCACATCTTTTACCTGCTGTGTGTACAATGTAGGGATAATAGTAGGCAGAAGTGTGTGTTTTTCTCATAAGCCAGTGGTTAAATGATTCCTCATTGTTTTTATTTAGGACTCCCAGCAACATGCCTTTAACCACTGCATTAAAGCGTCTGCTGCAGTCATTTACTGGAAGGATCAGAAGTGTCTGCTGCTGTTTGAAGTCCACATCTTTGATTTTATGGCCTTCCTATGAATGAGCCAAGCAAGTGTTCATATTGATTTGCACATTAAATATATTAGTAATAAAACAACATCCTGCTGCAAACCAATTGTAAAATCAATAGTAATTGGAACCAAAATATTATGAGTTCTTGGTCTGCAGTCTTATTGTCTCTGTAACTGACCAGTGAAATCCTGTATGTTTGTGGGATAAATGCGATAAATATTGATAACAATGTCAAATGAATGTATGGGTGTAATTCTGAGAGCCTAAATATAAATTGAATAAACTCTGGGAAGATGGTCTGTGATGGAAAAGCAGGAGGTTAACAAACCAAACCAGAACTGAACTTGATGAACTTGTACAGAAGCTGCTATCGATCCACAGAAAATTAGAAAATTTGAAGGGGGACACAGGGTTTTGAAATCATATGAGATCACACTTTGTACAAATTCAGGCCACACGCACTGTTAGCACCTGAACATTGTTTCCTGAAGTGTTATGTTATTGGTTACCAGGGTTGGCTCTAACTTGAGTAAGTATTTTGTATCAATGAGCAGAAGACATCCAAAAACATGCAAAACATTTTCTGAATATATGAACAGTTTAACATATATAATATTTCTAATAACCAAGGAACAGTTTGACATTTTGAGAAATATGCAAAACCACTTTCTTGCTGAGAGATTAGATAGAAACATTGCATGTCTGTACAGTAAATATGTAGCTGCTTACAGGGTAAGTATGTATGTATGGAAAAAATGATAACATGTTAGTTAGTGAGCTTTTCAGGTGCTGCTGGGCAGATTTTGTTACCTTTGGACAAAGCCAAGCTAGCAGCTTCCCTACTTTATGCCAAGCTAACTGGCGGCTGGCTGTAGCCTCATATTTATGCCTGCCTATGCTTGTTTTCTTTCTCTCTGCTGTACTCAGGTCTCTCTTGCAAAAGAGATATTGATGTTGATATATTTATATAACAGACAGACATGAGAGTGATATCACATATTTCCCAAAATGCTGAACTACTCCCTTAAAGTCATGATATCACTGAGATTAAATGTGTGATATAAACTCCATCCCGTTCTACCTGACTTTCTTGAATCTCTGTTATGAACCAAAATTATGCACAAATTTATTAGACAAATTGTGGCTTGTCAGGACCAATTTAAACTTACTGAAAGCAGTTACCAGGAATTCTGCTTAATGTTTTAATATCCCCAACATTTCTGGTAAAATAACTTTTCTATGTATGACTTTATACATTCGATACAGTGCATTAAAAAACAAGAAAACTTTCTTTACCTGAGAGAATGTGTAAGCAAAGATATAACTTATAGTACTTTTAATAGAAAGAACTGAGATACTGCTCCTTTTATACTCTGGCTCTCCTCTGGTGTGGGATCCCGTGGAGCAGGAAAACAAAGCATGAGGTGTGTCTTATTCTCCACAGAGTGCCCTGGGGCCAAGGAGTGAGCTTGCTGCCATCCTGGAAGCTTTGAGTGCTTTATAACAGCGTACACAAAGGACTAGCTTCCCACAGCCCAGTCATTAACAAGTGGGCAGCAGTGAAGGCAAAGCCGGAGAGGGGACTTCCACTGTCCTGCCACCACACCTGCTTCCACATTCACAGAGCCAGTGCTGGCCCAACATGAAGGATGACTTGTAGTGTGCTGAACTCCAGGGAAAGCAAGCCGCCTCTCCTGTCTTGTTTGTTTGATAATTCAAGAGTTTCTGACAACAGTCTACAGCTCAGTACCACAAAAACAGCTGAATTCTGCAGCTTTGTCATCATCATTCCCATCAGTAAAGCAAGCGCAGGAATTTAAGAAGGAGCTTTTTAGGCTACAATACAATTACAGTTGAGTTTGCAGTTCAGTACTGTAGCTAATGTCACTGGAGAACAGATACCAGATTTGTCTGAGTCAATGTGAGGTATTCTGACATACTGAACATATGTTCCTGGAGGATAATGCACAAATATTAAAAAAAAAAAAAATCCTAATCCTCCATATCTGAGGTGTATTTCCAAACACTATAAAGGAATACAAATATTAAGATTTACAGCTTTGCTTAACATAGAATCTTACATACATATAATGTGAACATTTTGTTAATATCTAAGCTCAGAAATTACATTTATCAATGTAAAATGGAAACTATATAGCCTACATATTGTAAAGGAAACCACAGTGTTTCAAAAGTGGATGCCACATTACCACAGTTTTAGATAGAAATGCCAATGTCAACAAAACACAAGAGTAGAATTTTTATTTGTGTGTCATTCACACAAAAACACACATACATTTACAGGTATGAAAGATACTACCTCAGTTATCTGTTTGCTGAGACTGAAACCCTAAATTGCGTAATATATATATATATATATATATATGAGATCTTACATTTAAGTAACAACTGCATAAACAAACATTACATTCCCCATAAACAACCCCCCCCCATTCACACACACATACACACACAAAATGAATTCAAGTCATCTGCAGAATGATGTATAAGAATAGAGAGGTAACATTTACTTTTGACCACTTCAGATCAAATACCAAACCTGCTATGTACTCAGTGAACAATGTCAACGGGCGTCAACACATCACAGACTGGACTGGACTAAATTTTGATGGATGTCAGTTGGGACCGCTCGACTTCAAGTGAAAGCGGATATGTGACATTTACTTACAGAGACTGCTCGCCAGCAAGTCACAGTGTTATGTAAATAGCACACCTGTCCGCCCGTTGACGTGCCTGGCTTATATGGAAAAATCTGTCTTTTAGAGTTGGAATATTGTATAAGCGTAACAGTTTGTACCATCTGTTAGAAAATCCGGAAAGTCAAGTGAAAATAAAGGAGTGTGTGCTTTGACATTCAAGCATAACTTTGCTTTTGTCTGATTAACTGTTGTATAAAAAAAAAAAAAACTTATTTCTTGAATCAATATAGTGTAGTTGACAGTATGTCAGCCTGTATAGTTCTGATGTTAGTATGTGTGATGGACACATAATAACCTACAACCTCTAGTGCTGCTACTTGATCATTTGTATTGCTATAATAATTCCTATTACGATTTCACTACGGTATTAACAAAGACAAATGCTGTCATTCTTCATCATAGTCAGGTTTTGATATTGAGTATGATCACTCTGACTTCCTTCTCCAGGTTCGTCCTGTCTTTGAGCAATAGTAAAATATGAAGAAAAAAAGACCAGGCTGACAAGATGGTGATAGATCACAACACCATCAATTTTATGATGAGTCCCTTCACAAGCACATCAGTCAGTTAAATTTACATTGTTAATATTGTGTAATAATCTACAGCACAGGTCTGGGATAGCAGATAAAACCATGCATAGACTCTCTATTTTTCCAACATGTGGAGATGTATTGGCATTACTCCATAAACAATGAGCTCTCTTTGTTGTAATGGCTCTTAGGTGCCCCACTTGTGTCTCTCTAATTACTTTGGTTTCATCAGGTCCTGCAGAAATCTGGTGAAGAGGAAAATCCATACTCGATAACAATGAAAAATTCATATTGTTGTTTTTTTTCCCCCCATCCCTCTCTGTCTCCCTTCCTCTCTCTCTCTCTCCCCTCATCTCACTCACTCACACCCCGCTCTCTCTTATTCTGTGATATATTTAAATGTTAATAACCATTCATTCCTGACACCCTATCTACCAAGCCCCAAGTTTAACAGGAAATCTATTTAATCTGAAGAATCTCATTACACGATCATGGCAGCAGCTAAAGCCCTGACTATTGTCGATAGATGGGAGGTAGGAGGAGGGAGGGGTGGGTGGAGAGAGAAAGAAAGGAAGGGCTTGCAGAGAAAGAAGATGATGCACAGAAAAAAAATGAATTCAGGAATGGATATTTAATTTAATCATTGTGCATGAAGCAACATAAAGGAGGCATAAAGAGTCTTGCTTCTTCCTTCATTTGAGTAGATAATGATTAAATGTTTTCTATTGTGCTGTACAGCTGAAAGGTTTAATCATTCCAAGCGCCATGGAGAATGGAGAAAAAGAAAAACATCACACCCTTTAGTGCATATGACAGTATTCTAAATATGAACTTCTTTTAAGGCCATTAAAAGATTATCACTGATTTAACAAAATGCCTGTTCAGAGCATTAGCCACAGACGGTTCCCCAAAACCCTTAGAACGCCATTCTCCAAGCTTCTATTATCTCATCCACCCAGCACTATTTAATTTCATTTCCATGAATATGCAATGAATTTAATTTTGAACACTATTTTCATCTGCTCCTGTAATCACAAAAAATGCCAGTGTAATTAGTTTCTAATTACTTGGTGTAATTGTTGTAGTAATCATTTTAATTACCCAAATGCAGAGACATTAGATGCTAAAAGGAAAATAATCTGCTTGTACCTCCTACTGTGTCTCTCATTCTCCAGAGTTTGATATCTAGATTGTGACATGGACTGCTTCACAGTCAAAGACAGAAGCAATAGAGGGCTGCTGTGTGTGGATGTTTTATAGCACATGATAGGGGAGGCATGTACTGTATAGAAGGGAATGTGAGGGAGAGAGGGAGGGAGAGACAGAGGCAGACAGACGGGGCCAGACTTACATTGTAGCATCTCTGCAATCTGCTCTGTGGAAATTTGCATGCCCCGAAAAGCCATTAAGTTAAAATATACAGTTATTGTACCTTTCTGGGACCGGCGCCATACAAATGCTTATTGCATGTGCTTATAGCTCAGTCTACCAGATGGTAAATCATGAAATTTTATGAAATTATTGCACCAGTGAGGTGTTTTGAAAAGGAGCAGCTGTGAGGGAGATGGGACATTATAAACACTCACAGGTGTTCTGTCTTTCCCCACCGCCAGCCACAACATAAAAAATTAAATTATAAACAAACCAGCAAATGTTGTAATCTCCTTCACAGATACACTACTTACATGAGAAATTGCTTAAACTAAGCAAAGAATTTAATTTTAATTTGCATAAAATATTTATTGTGGCTAAGAAATTTCATAGCACGGCCCGCTCATCTGCCAAGTTTGGAAATTGCCGAAACGTACATTCCACTAGCATCTCAGTGCCATGGATGAAGATCCATTAGGGAAGGCTCTAATGGGCACTTCACCCAAGCACATATGGGCAAGTACACCTAATAAGAGGGAGCTGGTCAGTGCCAAACACCACAACAAGCTTGTGTTTCTCATTAAGATTTTATTCCTTCCTTAGTATTTAATTAGCCAGTCTAGCACAGGGACCAAGGAAGATAGCTTCACATCCACTATGTTGCCACCTTCCAAGTCTCCAAGATGTAAACTGGAGGTCTCCTGCTCCCTGGCTTACAAGTAGTGTATTATACAAGTACTTGTTGCTTGGAATGGAGTCGGATTCTCTGCAGAAACCCCGTGGCTCTGAGATACAATGTGCAGACTTGGCTTCTCTCGAATGAGCTCATTGCTATCATGCAGATGCATCTGTGCCTAGTGTTCAAGAGGGATTTGAGGCAATGGCGATGCTGACATACTCATCAAGTCATGACCTCAATCAACTGGAAATGACTGACTTGACTTCATAGATAATTATATTGTCTGTATTACTAATACTTCAGTCTGCTAAGGTAATCTCTCATATGGTGAAAGGCATTAAATCAATGGCAATTCACTTACCTAAATACTTTTCAACATTGTCAGTGAAGTAGGTGAAAGTAGGTTAACTCTCAAACCCTCAAATTACAGCTAATGGCAGTCATCCACTTGTGTGCTCCAGGACCCCAGTGTCACTTGGAGTAGTTTTGGGGTATTTCATCATTTGCTCGATAAATATTTTTCATGGACATGTATTTATTGTGCATGACAGGGCTTGTAACATATTCAAATGAGATGCATGTGTATTCTTTCTCTGAAAAGAGGCTGGTGCCTGGATACAGAGTAGTGCTGCAAGGGTAGCTGGCATAGTCATGCATATTCAAATCCACTGCTGGACATGGCTGCCCTAAATAGGCGAAGAGCGTGCAGCACTCAAGGGTGGTTTGTTTTCCATGTGTTTTTTTTTTCTTCTTCTTTCAAGCACCTCTAGCACATACTGATCAAGGCCCTTTAAGGCATTTATTTTACATTAGCTGTAGGCCGCGCATGCCCCTGGTACCCATCAGCATCACAGTTGAATGGAGGCAATGCATGAAAATCAAAGAAGCCATGTGATTAACCAACTTTGGCCTTGAATGGCAAGGCTGCTTGATATCTATCTATCTATCTATCTATCTATCTATCTATCTATCTATCTATCTATCTATCTATAGGGTTAGGGTTAAGTTATCTATCTATTAGGAATTTAAACAAATTCAAATACATTGTTAGGATATGAAGAGATTGTGGCAATAGAGACTACAGTACCCATAATGCAGTGTAAGGTCTTCCAGGTGACTCAGTAAATTGTTGTGGTTCACCTAACTCCATGGCGTCCTGTCTTCTTCATTATACATGGTGTCAGAGCGTAAAAAAAGAACTCAAAATCTCCGTGCTCTACTCTGCTAAATGCTGCAAATGTTTTTCTCAGTGAGTAGACACTTGGGGAGCACCTTAGTAGCGCAAAATAAGTGTAGAAACAGCGATGAACGATGCATGCTCTCAAAGACAGAGAAAGCCAGCGAGTCTGCTCGACTCTGTGAGGTGCTAGGCAACGGAGCCTGGCTAGATACACACACGAGGAGAGAAGAGGAGAAACAACGGAGCGGCATAAAAGTTTTTCCTGAATGTAAAACAACGGGGGGAAAGACAAAATGGCAGTGGCAGCTGTACAAATATCAGATCAAAGCCATTTGACTTCTCAAATCTGTTAGAATGGTCAAGATGGATCAGACAATTTGAGAGATTTCGTGGGAGTTTTGTCAATGACTGATGAAAATTAAAAAAAGGAAGCATTCATCACAACAGTGCACAAGTTAGCGGAACATTGTAGCTTTGAAGTGCTTAAAGATGAACTCATAAGAGACCGAACTGTGGACTCAGAATTAACCCTTACAAAGGCAATGCAAAAAGTGAGACAAAGTGAGACTGTTAACAGTAGGGTTGGTTACCGTTCACATTTGAACCGATACCATTACTGGTACCTGAAATTCGGTACAGGTACCCAACAGTACCTTTTTTTCAGTACTTTGCTCTCTCTGTAACAACTTTGTTATTGAGATAAGCATGCTAGGCTAACAGTCTGTCAGCTGTGTGACTTTATATTCATAGCGTACCGTCTTCCAGAGCACACAAACACCATAAACACACCTGTCACCTGCCCAGCACTGTCCTGTTAAACCGGAGACATAGCGGTGCCAGATCCACCTCATTTTTATACAGTCCATGGGCTACACACACCACGGCATAGTTATGCTAATGATGCTAGCTATGCTAACTAGCTGCTAGCTGCTGTGCAGGCTGGTAAATTGAATCCATTGTCTCTCTTTGTATCCACGGGTTGGTGGTCCTGTCAGTGTCATAGCCTCCTTGTGAGATGGTAAATGTGTGTTTTTAAAACTCATTGCAGGGCTGCACTCCCACTGAGAGTAAGCTATGCTCGGGGCTGTGCTCACTCTCAGTCCCGCTTAGAGTAAGCTGTACTTGGGGCCGCGCTCACTCTCAGTCCCACAAGGTACTGAAATTTGGCACAGATTTGATCTAACGTAAATTAGACTTGGTAGTGCCGACATAATTCGGTCCCCTACTGAAAAATCCAGCTTGAACTGGTAGCTGGCAACCAGCTTGACCAGTTTGAGCTAGGTTTTTGACAGCTGGTAGCTAGTTTGAGCTAGGTTTTTGACAGCTGCTTTGAGCTAGGTTTTTGACAGCTGGTAGCATGTTAGCAACTTTAGTATACAAGCGCGGCTAAGGTAAGAGGCTAATGCTCTCCTGTGGTTTAGGCTTACATACCTTTATCTTCTTGCCTTTTCTCTTCTTCGAACCTCTTCTTTTTTCTTTCTTCATGTCCAGACAAATATTTTATTTTTGCCAGCCCTATAAACCTGAAAGTCCGTGACCTTGGATGTCCCTGACTGACTGATCAACGAAGTCTCGCCACCTCTTCCTGTATCCATTTCAAATTAAAAGGCTTTGTTTCAAATTTCTTCAAATTAAAAGCCCTTCAGCGTTTCACACAAGGCCCAGCCATCCAGGTTTTGACCTAGTCTTGTTTTGGCAGACATTGTAAGAGTCTCTGAGCCTGTGACAAGCAACAATGCAAACACTGACACTGACACACGTGCACAGCAGTTCAGGATCAGGCAAGCCTGGAGAGAGTCTGATCCTGAGCCGTCAGGGCAGCTGATTTGTCATAATAAACAACTCAATGAATAACCACTATGCTTATTATGCTTAGTATAGAGAGTTGTATTTCTTTTTATTTTATTCTTTTTTGTTACATATGTTGGGGCACTCTGTTGGCCATGGGGCCCTATGCCACCACAAAGCTTGCTTATTGGCTCAGCCTGCTCAGCATGTTCTATGTTCAGCATGGCCATGCTGGTCTGAAACCATCTGACTACTTACACCAGCATGGCCATGCTGGTCTAAAACCATCTGACTACTTACACCAGCATGGCCATGCTGGTCTAAAAACATCTGACCAGTTACACCAGCATGGCCATGCTGGTCTGAAACCATCTGACCAGTTACACCAGCACTACCAACCTGGCTGCTCACCTCTCAACCAGCTACACAAAACTGGTCTACCAGTTGATCACCAGTTAAACCAGCTTGAACAAGCTGGCCCACCAGGTAAATCCAGCAAGACCAGCTAATGACCAGCTAAAGTTTGAAGCTGGTTCTAGCTGGATTTTACAGCAGGGTCAGTACCCTTAAAAGTACTGAGTGCGGTACCCAACCTGAGTTAAGAGACAACAGACAACACTGCACAGCAATGCAGTGAAAGGAGACCCCAAAACAAATGTGGATGCCATTAGGACAAACATGACAAAATGGAAAAAGTTCCAGCACACAGAAGAAAAGACAAAGGCCAGAAGGCAGATACTCAAGGTGAAAAGGAGTGTGGCCAATGCGGAGAAGGATGCAAACATGCATGGAAAATCTGTCCAGCTAAAGATGTCGAATATTGAAATTGTCACAAAAAAGGATGTTATGCTGTAGCCTGTTGCAGTGGTCAAGCAATACACACAGTTACACAAGACCTGTCAGACAGTGATGCTCAGGACTACACTTTCTCAGGTGAAGTGGATTCACAAACTACAAGGCCATGGATGAAAAAGTTCATCTGAATGGGGAAGCCATTCATTTCAATAATGACATGGGAGCAGATGTCACATCCATACCAGAAATTGTCTTCAAACCAGAGCTGGGAAGACTGCTTAAAAGGCTGTTTGGACCAGGTCACAATCTACTGAACGTAAAAGACTGCTTCCAGAGCAGAATGATGGCAAAAGGGCACTCTGCAGATAAACGTTATTGGGCCTATTAACAATAGAGGCCACAGGACTGGTATACAGGGTAGATGAAGTGACAGTGACACAGACTAAGACTTTATGGCAGCATATCCAGCATTGTTCCAAAGGCTTGGTAAGCTGAAAGAACCATACCACATAGAGCTGGAACAGGGGGCTACACCATATGCCCTCTCAACACCTAGATGGGTTCCTCTACCTCTAAGAGAGAAAGTACGTGAGGAACTGGATAGAATGGAAAACATGGGAGTCACTAAGGAGTACATTATTTTTGTCGGTCACAAGGTTACTACAAAAGGCATCGAGCCAGATCCAAACAAAGTTAAAGTAGTTTTACATAATGCCAGAGCCAACATGTATGGATCATGCAACTATTTGGCCAAGTTTGTGCCACAGTTGGCTACTGTCACCATGCAACTACATGACCTACTGAGAGAGAAAAATGAGTGGGTCTGGGCAGAACCACAACAGTCTATAGGGACTGAGGTTAACAAAGGCACTCGCTCAGTATTCCAACACAGCAGCGACAAAAGTAGCAGTTGATGCATTGGCATACAGAATAGGTGCTGTTCTTACATAGAAACGCTAAGCGCCAATCAAGAAAGAAGTGCTAGCAGTAATGTGGGTGTACAAAAGACCAATTACCTGCAGGGACAGCATTTCACACTACTGACAGACCATCAACCCCTGGTCCCACTGTTGAGCACCAGAAGTTTGGATGATCTGCCACCCAGAGTTCTGAGCTGCCGTCTGAGAGTCTTAAGATACGACTATGACATTGTCCATGTCCCACGTAAAAATCTTATCACCACAGACACATTGTCAAGAGCTCCACTGAGTGACACTCCGTTGTCCAACGACCTACAACTAGAAAAAGATGTCCTGGTGTTTGTGGATGCTGTTGTGACTTCTCTCTCTGCAACAGACAAATGGTTGGAGGAAATCAAGCAGGCACAACAAACAGATGAAATATGTAAAACAGTGGCACACTACTGTCTAACAGAATAGCCAGAGGAACACAGACTGAGACCAGATGTTGTACCCTACTGGAAGGTTAGAACGGAGCTGTATCTTGCAAGAGACCGTCTCATGAAAGGGGAGAGAATTGTTATACCTCAGGTACTCAGAGGGGAGATAATGAATAAACTCCATGAAGGTCATCAAGGGATCTCCAAATGCCGTGCCAGAGCCCAGGAATCAGTATGGCGGCCACATATCTCTACCCAGGTCAGAGAGACAGTAGACAAATGTGAAATATGTCAGAAACACAGAACACAGCACAGAGAGCCATTGATCCAGACCACAGTCCTGGACTGGCCATGGCAAAAGGTGGAGCTGGACTTGTTTGAGTGGTCACAAAAGACATACCTGCTTATTGTGGACTATTTTTCGAGGTACAGTGAGGTAGCAGAGCTTAGGGTCACATCAACAACGGGCCGCAGTTCTTGTCAGAGACATTCAGAATATTCACACAAGAGAGCAGCTTCACACACATCATGAGCAGTCCTTGTTACCCACAGGCAGATATTAAGGCTGAAATTACTGTTCAGACTGTCAAGAGTCTATGGAAAAAAGACACTGACCAAATCAGAGCACTACAGGCATACAGAGCCACACCATTGGAGCATGGGCTCTCAAAAAGAAACCTGCACATATAGGTATCCCAGCCTCCAAGTGGGCTGGATCCTAAATTACCAGAGTTGTAGGATTTTCGCAGGAAGGATGAGGAAGGGAGGCGTAAGCAAGCTGCACACTACAACCTCCACCACTGTTCCAGAGCACTCCCAGAACTCACCTCTGGACAGAAAGTGTGGATCACCACAGAGGAAGCTCCAGGGCTGTATTAAGAACTGCCAACATGCCAAGGTCATACTTGGTAGAGACTGACAAGGACATTCTAAAGAGAAACAGAGTCCACCTTTGAGCCACAGGGAATCCTCCTGAACAACCACCAGTCACTAGATCAAGGAGAGTTTCTAGGGCTCTTGAGAGACTTGATTTATAAGGAAAAGTGAATGTAACCTGAGTTCATATAGGAAAAAAATTAAAAGGACTTGACAAAGTGATATAAAACTGTTCCTGAGGAATGGCTTATTTTGAAAAGTCTGTTGCTGAGCTAAAAAGAGGAGGTGTAGCAGTAGAGACTACAGTACCCATAATGCAATGTGAGGACTTCCGGGTAACTGTAAATTATCGTTGTTCACTTAACACCATGGCATCCTGTCTCCTTCATTATACAAAGATATGCGTTGAACAGACTCAAACAGGACAACATCTGGATTTTTGCAGCGATGGATCAATGTCAGGATCAGTGTAAACATGTAGGTTGTCGGCTAAAAATATGTGGTATACGTAGATTGTGTAACTTAACAGTAGGTAAGAAACTGATGAGCTGAACTTAGGAACTCAAAAGTGTATGCATAAGGCCCAAGAGAACTATTTTTGTTAATAGCTTATTCATTTTTTATAAAGGTTTCTATCCAGAATTAACACAAATTTTAATCGAATTTCCAGAAAATCTGCAAAAGAAAATTTACTTATTGCCATTATGCGGATATTTGGCATAACAGCCAAATATCGTTGAGATAAACAGCTTGTCCCACAATTTTCCACTTAGGGGCCATTAAACTATTGCAGATGAAAAGTGTACAACAAGATGTTACAATTAAAAAAATGCCAGTCAAACCATGAACTATGAACTATGGCATTTATTTTTGTTTCATGTATTAATTTGAGAAGCTCACAGAGCACACAGATCTTTTTTTTCCCCTTCTGCCACTATTTTGGCTCAAAACCTTTTTGATGATATTTTTTTTTGTGATATTTTGGGAATTTTTCTTTGAATTTTCTGCATTTCCACTTGGGTTTTCTATGCACAAATTAAAAATGCGAACAAAAATAGGTTGATGGAAAACCAACCAACTTAATTTTCATCTGAACCTCCTCCCATTAAATACACATCTATCTATCTATCTATCTATCTATCTATCTATCTATCTATCTATCTATCTATCTATCTATCTATCTATCTATCTGTAGGGTTAGGGTTAGGTTATCTATCTATTAGGAATTTAAGTGAATACAAATACATTATTAGGATATGAAGAGATTGTAGTGGTGTATAGACTAGAGTACCCATCGGTTTATTTGTTTTTGGCAGTGTTTTCCACATAGACATTTGTACCCCTTCACTTATGTCTGATTAAATTCAGGGCTAAAAAACAAAACACAGCTTAAGAATGTCATCTTGAGTAAAACCTGGAGTTTAACAAGGTCTAACGTCCAATGATTACTTCATATGAATCCAAACTAACTCTCTAGACTTATTGTTAATTTAATTGCAGCCACATTATTTCACTCCTGAGAGGATAAACAAGGACACAATTATTCTCTAAATAAACAAGTTGAAGTGATGTATAGAATAAAAGAGTGTGTGGCTGATCCTTTTGGAAGAGAAAAGCATTGTGGCATTTTGTTTATGAGGCTTTAAAACCAAGCAGCATCTCACACCACCAAACAAAGCCTCTCACCAGGAGAATCTCATTATGACTCGTAATGACAAATTCACCCTTTGCAATTATTTGCTGCCATTTCAAAGCTCTATCTTGTGGAGAGAGGATTCAGTTTGTGCATGGTTGGCCATAAACCTGGTGAGGTAGTGCATGAGGCTGGACAGTGATATACTCTCTAACTGCAACATTACTGATGAAATGCAATAGTGTACATGGGACATAAGTGCTGTCCTTGTTTTGGCTGAATAGAAATCACCTTCTAACTTACATAAAAGAAGTTTTTCAGCTACTTGAATATGAATTATAGCACTAAAAGTTTTCTTACAACAAAAATCTCAACAATAGCCATGGAACATGGTAATTGCTAATGCAGAATATGGTAATCAAATGTGCCTGCAAATTACCTCAAACTCATCAACAAGAGCTTTTAATGAAATAACATCCTTAAATGAACACTGGGAGAGAGTGAAAAGTGAGCAATGGCTTTTCAGGGTAGTTTGAATTTTTAATTGCCTGTCGGGAGAATATTAGATAAAGCTTGATTAGAAATAAATTGAAAATCTCTGCTGAATGCATCTACTGATAGACGCACTAAAGGAGACAGGCTATGAAGGCAAGGCATCTATAAAAAGACCTTTGAAGACTTTTGATTGATTGATTTCTATCTATTAGTGTTTTTTCCCTTAATATCTTAATAATCATCTCTCACACATGCACAATTACAGTATATTTGCTTTACATTACATCTTTTTATTTAACTGATGCAACCTGAGGATTATACTGGACACTGATATAAGTCCCACTGGTCGGCTGCTCTCCTTCTGTACATATGTCTACCTCATGCAGGTTTCCGACCTTTGACTTTTCATTCTGATTTATCCTGCATGTCTGCAGTCATCATTGCTTCCTGGGCACTGGTACAGTAATACCCAATTAAACCTAAAGGTCTACAGGATGAATCAGACTGGGAAAAAATATTTGAACTCTAGTTATGTAATTTCCACCTCTGCCTCACATGAATTCATGGCTTTTTATTTAATAGCCAATATCAATTCTTCAAATGACTTATTAATTTCTTTAACCTCTGATAAAAAGCAGTGAGCCACACCACATTTCTCACTATTAACTCTACGAGGAGTTACAGTAACATAATCTGTATGTCATTGGTATAGGTATTTGATTTTGCTACTCATTATGGAACCTTTTTTTCTCATGTTATAAACTTAAAGACCCCCTCCAGTGAAAATCAAGTTTTTAACCTTGTTAACATGTCCATGTGGTGTTTTTCTAATGTTACAAGACATATCAGGAGCAACATAAGCACCATGGCTGAGCATTTCTACTTTGAAACTGCAGTGTACCAGGGACAGACTCAAAACAATGATTCAGTCAGGCAGGATTTCATATGTCACAAATCTAAGGAACCAATCATTTATAATTAAAGATAATTATATGCAGAGTCTACGTCCTCTGGTTTTCCCCGACAGCTGATTCTGATCTGCATGGAAGAGTAGTAACCCATCGAGTTGAAAAGCCAGGTCTGCCATATTGCAGTTTAGTCAAGTTTCTGTCAGGAGAAAAAACTCAACAGTTCCTCATCTCCTGATGATTGCCCAGTCAGATCAGATCAATTTTGTTATCCAGTGAGCAAACGTTGACCAGAAAGAGCAATAGAATAGCTGGACTGGTCCCATTTGCTTTTAGCATGGCTAACAGACCGGCCTGCATACCCCTCTTCTGCTTCTGTGCATAACACTTCACCTCACTGCTTCCCGGCAGATTACAACCACTGTTGACCAACATTTATTGTTCAACATTGAGAGCTCCAATTCCAACATGATCCGCTCAGTTTCAGTCGCCATTGTTTGAAGTACATGAAGAAACCAGAAGAAATTCAACACAGTGGCATAAAACCCCCACCGCCGACTAGCGTTTTGGTGGTGTAATTGTAGAATTGTAGAAATGTGGTGTAATTATAGAATTACACGCAGACACACCAACACACAAGTATAAATGCTCACAACAAAGTAGGTCACTTGTGTAGGCTACGGTGTAGGCTCTGCATAGATTCAACACAGAAGTATAAATCAGGCATAACTGGGAACCAGAGAAGCTGCTGCACTGCAACATGCTGCCATGAATTTATTTGCATATTCGTAGAATCTGGAATTTTTAATGAAAAAACCATATCAGACATACATTATTATTCCAAGCTGAGTATTTATATATGCCCTAATACATGTCTGGTTGTTGTGACATTTTAGTAGATAATATAGTTGGCAGTTTAGTTTGCGGCAAATATTAATTTATGAGGAAAATATTGCAAGTTTATAGACAGTGACTTTTAAATAGCTTATCTTGCAGAAAGACTATACTAGTGTTTTTGAAGGCTTTAGAAGAACAAATCACAAATTATTTACATTACTGCTGACTACAATAACTTTGTAGTAAACCTTGTAGAAGCCATTGATTTCCACTCATTCAAATAAGTCTTGTTTTATTTTTGTCAACATTACTTTATTGTGTGTTAATGCAGCTAAGAGAGTACAGAGTGATTTAAAACCAATGCATTCATTTATGGAGCTTTCATGTTCTGCTGGGAAGCGTCAACACCCCAGATGTCGAAGGTCAACGGCCGGAAAATTAAACTTAAAGCCATACCACAAGTAAACATGGAGGTTATAAAAATTGATGATGTGAATTTGCTAAATTATTGCAGTAAAAGAGAATAGATTTTTGCTGACTGTTGTCATAGTGTTATAACAGGTTATTGTAGAAAAATGGCTTTACAATAGTAAAGTATAATATGTGTGTAAATGTAAACAATTGTGTGTAAATGAAAAATTATGTTTTCTCACAAATGTTATTCTTACTTCAAAAGTTGCTAACTGTCCCAAAGTGAATAGCAGTATAATACATTTTAATATCAGCCTTTCACAGCTAAATAGAAATGAAATATAGCTAACACACACTGTCTTGTTTAATACTGGTACACTTATTTTGGTCTACATGACATTCATTAGGTATTGTACAGTATACATCCACATAAATGCTGGGTAAATTATCCAATCATGGGACCACAAAAATTTGGTTAATTTGTGCATGAAACACCATAATTATACATACACACTTTGTCATCCAGGTAATTAGGCAAAGAGAACACTTACACTGTAAAACACGAACACTATCAAAAGGTCATAATTTGGTGAAATGAGAATGACATGAGGGCAAATGTACGGATGTTCATGCCCTCGACAATATCCGTATACAGTAACAAACCCTACTATCCAAAGGTCAAAGAATTAAAGAAATAATTCAGAAAAAAAGGTCAATGAGAACAAAGGACCACTAGTCCTACAGTAATTTATTTATTTCATGTGTACAATTTGAAATGGGAAATCATAATTTCTACTCAATCAAATAAAGATTAAAAAGTTAAGTCATCGGACAAGATTTTAAATTCCCATCTGCAGTGATAGTTGAGTCTTAATGGATTCATAAGGGCGTATAGATCATGAAAAACCCTCAGTGTTAACAAAAATATTGCTCTAAAGACGATTGCTCAAATTCCTCTCTGAGTAATCTCTTTAATGATTATTTTCAATAAAAGACCAGCAGTGAGGAAGACCATCTATATGAAATAACTGCTTCCAGATAACAGAGGCCATCACAGTGACAGGCGGGTCAAGAGGTCAGCAGACTGCAGAGCATGTGCAGTGGGCTGTGTGAAATAAAGGACACAGGGGACAGTGAGCTCGGCTCATCTGACCAGCCTCAAAATATAGGCTGCTCTTTACTCACAGCACAGAAAACAGTATAAACAAACCTGAGAAGAAAATATGTACACAGTGTATTTCACTGGATACAACATGGCACTGACATAGCTCTTGGTTAGAGGTTTGAAGCATTTAAGATATGAATTACGTATATTATTATTGTTGTGGTGTTCTATATTAGGTGTTGTATTGACCATTATTAGGGTATTGTGTTTGCAAAGATGTAGTTTTGAGGATTATCTTTCAGAAATATTAAGTTAGTCATGGTTTTGTTTCTTTCAAAATGAGTGAGTTTAAAAAGTGAAAAAGGAGGCACTAGTTTTTCCGAGCCATCACTGCTAAAGCAACTCTACTGAAAGAAGGCAAGTGTTTCATTTATTTGAATCACTATAGGTACATTGTTTATTGCTTGTTTTCTATCTATATTGAATTCTGCCTGAATCTAGGCAGCCAGCAAAAAGCTACAAAAAAAATTTAAACTGCTTATTCAATCCTGAGCATCACAGCAGTTTCATGACCAAAAATCGTACTGAGTATGTGTATGTGTGGAGAGGAGGGAGAAAAAAAAGATGTATTGTTGAAATGTGTCCGTGTTGTTTCATATATCATTGATTAGACAAAATAAAAAAGCCATAACATTGGGTCAGGAGAACACGGGGCATGGGTGCTGACATTCTATCACAGCAGACACATATTGACTGGTGCTCTGAAAGTAGTCACTCACTCATCAGTGTGAGGCAGGCTGATTGAGTTGCCAGCAGCCACTAAATGAGGCCTCCATCCAGTGTGGGTCGAAATGAACTGCAATCTTTTTAGACACCTTGTTGCAGCCAAGAGACCAAGTGAGCATGTGTGTGTATGTGTGTGTGTGTGTGTGCATTTGTGTATGTGTGTGTGCGTGTGTGTGTGTGTGTGTGTGTGTGAGAGAGAGAGAGGTTTAAAACCCAGGAGGATTTCAAATAAGTTTACTGGAAAAAAAAGAGAAGGAGAGAAGAAAGCCATGAAAACAAAGCAACCAGAGATGCTCTTATTTCAATGCTATTGTGCTCTCTTTGATATCTTATAGATTAAGCCTGAACTATGTCATTCTCTCATCAAAACATTTTACCACACTGAAGAATAACATAACCGGTCAGTAGAAAAGGGCCATCCCAGCACACTTTTTGCATTTTCTCTCTAGCATCTGTACCCTCCGTCTCAACTTGGACTCTCTTGGTATTGCCAAGACAGAAAGCATGCAGTTAATTATGGCTAATGAAAGCTTGTTTGAACAGAAGAGGAGGGGTGTGCATTAAGGGAGAGAGAGTCAAGCGGCTTGAACCAGAGGGTTCCACACACAATTTGTTTGAACCTGGGTCCTCCTCACTCTCTGCATGCTAATTTACCTTGGGGCTGCACCGCCTGTTTTTAAATATCGTTAATTGACTTAAGAGCTCATCAACGTGCTTCGTCTTCATTAGGTTAATGAAAAGGCCCAGTGTTTATTTTTCGTAACAGATTGTGGCAATGACATAATCTAATCGGTTACTTCCACTTCCTGAAGGATTGAGTCCTTCTCATGTGAGCTGTTGGTGCCATTCAGATGTTCTATGTTTGTGGGTGTCTGTCTCTGACAAAGCAGAGACGGGGGAGGAATTAGAATAAACACATTTAGCCCTTGGCATGAATCTATGTTGCCCTTCTCTAATCGACAGTGTGAACTAACAAGAACGTAATGGTAGTTTTGATGTGTGGGTTGTCGGGGAGGCTGGGTGAAAAAGAGGGGACAGCCTCTGAAAATGGGAGGGTTGCAGATTTGTCTCCGTAATCCTAATGGGTTGAAATAAATCAGCCATAGTGGAATGTCCATGACCCATGTCATCAACCTAAGGGGCCTTGTAAGATTCTGAACAGAAAAAGGAAAATATTCCCTGCACTTCTAGGGGTGATACGCACTCTAGGACTGTAGGCTGCAATGAAATGAGAATGTGACTGGTATAAAAATTCATTTTGATATTGTAGGGGACTAATTTTAATATGTGTCAGTTGCTTGTGCAATATGTCTTAAAGTGTTGCTTAAACAAACAAGATATAACATTGATTACTGAGCTTTAGAGGTGATTGTAGGCAGATTTTGTTACCTTTGAACAGAGCCAGGCTAGCAGTTTCTGAGCGTGTCCTCCCAAGAAAAACAAACCCGATATATTGGAGTGACAGGTGCCATCTAGTGGCCGTTGTAATTATGACCCGGAGCAGTGGCGCAGTTGAGATGAAGTATATATACGTCAACAAATTTCCACATTCAGAAGAGGAGGGTTTGATGGAGGAATAAACCCAACAGTGGACTTTGTAATGATTTTGGAAAGCACAGACAGATGATGTTGTCCTGCTGATTACTGACAATAGGATCACTGGCAATCTTATTAGAAAGTGTATATTGTCCTGGAGTGCATAGTCAAACATTGGTCGTTTAATTTGGAGGACTTGTTGCAGTTTCTGGTCTTTGGGCCATACTAAGCTAACCAGCTGCTAGCTGTAACTTTACACTTACGGTACAGAAATGGAAATTTTATCAATCTTCTCATTAGACTCTTGGCATGAAAGCGAATGACGCTATTTCCAAAAATGCTGTACTGTTTCTTCAAGGTTAGGTTACGATTAGGTCGCTAAATACACCTGGTTAAGGTTTAGCAAAAGATCATGGCTATTGTTAATAAACATGCTAACATGAATTGCAGGTCTGTGACAAGATGCAAATGCTAGTCACCAGGAATGAAATCAGAGCTCCTTCGCTACTTAGAAGAACTGCCTCTTCCTGAGTTGGTGCTGAAAGTTAGCATTGGAAGGATTGTAATTCATAAGGTGTAGAATAAACCAATATGGATGTAATTCCAAAGGATACTAGGCTGATAAATTTGCAATATCAACTCCCGTCAGCATCAAAGTTAACATGGGAGAAAAAAACATCAGTGACACAAGTACCTCATTAAAATGTTATTGGCATGCATCTTATTTTTTTTGCTTTTCTATTTGTAATGACAGAAGATCTCAAGATGTAAATACAATTCTGTAATTTAACCTTCCTTCAGGCATCTCTGAGATACACATTGTGTCAGCAGCCCTTGCATGGTGAACTCCGGCTGAAGCAAACATACAAAGCCAGGAGGAGCACACATTAAGTGAGTAAGTCTGTCTGAGCTGCTGTAACACTTAGGCAAAGCGCGCTGATCTTCCTCCTGAGGACAGTAACATTTGAGGCCATCTCTAGTGGTGTGGCCCATAAAGAGTGACATGGTGGTAAAATAAATCACAACGCCACCCCCCCCCCTCGACCTCAGACCCCCACCATCCACCCTCCCTCACTCCTTACTGTCTGGGCCATGTGGCCATCAGAGGGCTGCAAAAGCTCATCAGTGAGAACTTGAGAATCCTCCCAGGAGCTGTTCTGGGGTCAGCTCGGCCTCTCCACGCCATAAACAGCTCCCATCGCAGTCACGTTCATCACTAACTGTTTCCCCCCACACTTTTGCTCACTGTCCATCCTTCCACTCCCCATCCATAGCACCCAATAGCAGACGTTTCCAATAAATCATTTGACCCCTCCTCTTGCCTCTTGTCTAGAAGCCCCTGTCTGTCCCCGACTTGGCCCGAGATGATGTGTTCTGCTGAAGTCACTTAAATAAAAAGATCGCAGTGGGAGACATAATGTGTTAAAGTAATAAGATGGTCTCGGGCAGGTCACGGCCCCTTTCCCTGCTCCAGTGCTCCTGTGGAGGCTCTTTGAGTTAATGGGCTGTGGTCAGTGCACTGGTGAGCCATAAAGGCTGCCCTCCGAAACTACAGCCCTATTCAGAACAGGGGATCCTCCAAAAGCCACTAACTGGCCCATCTAGATAACAGCACACCCAGCACTATTTCCACAGTGCATCTGACACTCCCAGGACCTGTAAATCTCTTGTATTTATCATCTCCTCTTGTACCTCTCCCCCCTGACTGCTATCCTTACACAACTGTCCTTCAGTGTCAGCTGTTAGCTGGATTTCACAGTTTGTCTGGTGAAATACAGGGACATGATTTTCTTTCCCAGCACTTTTCCAACTTGTCTAAATGTGCTTGCTCTGAAATTATCGGGATGCAAGCCATGCATAATACCCTTTTCCATTTAAATCTTACAACACTGAATAAAGTAACTGTGCTTACTAATTAATTAAATTGGAAGTATTAAGATTGGAAAGCTATAACAAATTATCCCATTGCATTTCAGCAGCAGGTTATTTTTGTGATGGCTAGTGTGACTTCACTCGAGTGTGCAGACTCGCCGAACGGAGGGAGTGACCGTTAATGAATGTAGCTTAGGGGATTAATAAGAAGAAGCAGGGGACGTGTCATGGAGAAGTGTTCTGGCATCATGACGACGACACTGCAGCCCCCATCCTCGTCTCCACTTACAGTGATTACATGTGAACCCCTGTCATGTGCTATAAGTGGTTTTATGAAATTGTATTAAATGCCATTGTTTATGCCTCACTTTTCACTTCCTCATTGGTCTTCCACTGTTTTTTTGTTGCCTGCCCTTAGCACGCTTCATTTGAGTCTCACTCCAGATTTCATCATCAAGGCGTTAGCATGTTAAGTCAAATTAACCAATTATTCCTCTTGCCAGATTTGTGGAACCTTGCATTTTTTAGCCTACTGAATAATTTTGCTTGTGAGTGATTTATTTGTGTGGTTCTCATAGAGCTCTATCAGTAACAACAGCAGAGAAAAAGAAGCTTTAGTAACATAGCAGTTGCTGAAGCAGGTGGATTTACCACAGCAAAAACGTGTACTAATAAAGTTTCTGTTCATTTAAAGGTGCAGTGTGTAGTATTTAGTGGCATCTAATATTAATGATATATTCATAAGTATGTTTTAATTAGTGTATAATGTGTATAGTGTATAATATTTTCCATGAAGATAAGAATTGTTGTGTTTTCAATACCTTAGAATGAGCCCTTTATATCTACACAGGGAGTGGCTCCTCTTCTACGGAGCCCGCAATGTTTCTACAGTAGCCTAGAACGGACAAACCAAACACCGGCTCTAGGGAGGGTGTTACGCATTTTTCACGAGGTTCTCCTACACACTTGAAAGGGAAGGGGAGGGAGAGGCATTTTCAGTTGGTTGCAATCTGCAGCCTCACTGCTAGATGCCACTAACTCCAACACACTGGTCCTTTAAGCCTGCAGAACAATCCAATTGTTGGCTCATTGGTGACAAGCATTAGAGCAGAGGGAAAATGAGGACCCACAACAATATTTGTTAAGCCACAGCGAGTGGTGGGCTGATAAAGTTAAGTCAAATGCATCTAGGACCCAAATCAAACGTTTATAGCTACACTCCATTACAGTTCTGAGCAATTACTGTTTAATTTTAGAAATCAGAAAATGTTTGATCAGAATGTACTTTATAAATCAAATACCTACATTTTAAAAAAAAGTATAATTGATATTTATTGAATTCAATTATTTTGTATCAGCTATAGACTGATGTCTCTCAAACCTTCACTTTTCAACTGCAAATGCGCATTTTCTTTTATATTCAGCTGTGTTTACATGTTTCTTAAACAATTTTCTGTCACTATCTTCCCCTCTCTGTGTAACATATAGACACATACAAACAGAGAGAGAGCAGCACACTAGACCGACGGACTGCCTCCCCCCAGCATGGCTATAATAACCTCCTGGTGTTGGAGCAGACTCTCTGAGAGATATCCTTGAGCCTCACCTCCATCTCTCTAACAGGTCACGCCGAGATCCAGGAGATAGTGAGCTATAGTTAAGGTCCAGATCTGCTATCTAGACTTGAATGATGGAGGAAACCATGTGGCGACATGTTTATTGTCACCCAGATGGTCCACAATGCAGTGGCTTGGCGAGCCACATCCGTCCCTAATATAATTCATGGGGTGGCACCATTGTGGGGTGACTGATAAGGCCTTCACTTTGCCCTGCACTGGTCACTTGTCTCAAGGAGACTCCAAAGAAACTTCAGTCTGTACAAATGGTGGCCAAAATATCTAATCCCACCAAGGGTTGCACTTTACTGCTAAAACTTGTAGCGAGGTTACGGTGCTGAGAAAGGCCATTTATAACAGGAGAATTCTCGCTTTACCATTTGGCTCTTTGGAAGAATTCTTATTTAGACGAAGAAAAAAAGCAATTTCTTGTGAGAAAACAGGACAGGGAATCTAGAGTAAATGAGAGGGACTAGAATAACTCAGTGCAAGCCCACCCAAAGTGGGACTCCTGGGCAGTTGTGGCTGTCCACACAAAATTAGGTCTCCGGAGACTTTCGCTTTGGCATGTCAAAACATTTTGGTACCTTCAACTTAAAGGATTTCACTCCACAGTAAAAAGCTGAGAAAATGTTATTCTTACAAATTATAAAATTGTGGTGTGTTTGGTGACATTTTGATAGCAAAGGACACCATCAACACAGACATTTTAGCTGGGAAGGTTAAATGGAACCAAATGCACTTTTGTCTCAGAAAAGAGCAATGTGGTCACTGATGAGTAAGATCAGAGGAGATCAGCTTGGTTCTGTGTTGACTCCTCAAATCTGTTTCCCATCAAACCACTGTGGTTCAGATTCTTCAGAGAAATTTTCTCTGACAAGGAAAATGTGTATAACTGCGTTCAGATATTTAGAAATCTGTTCACCATTATCATAGCCTGTTATCACTCTGGGACTTGACTCACAAATGTGTTATTTCACATCGTTAACACTCACAGACCTACCTGTTCATCAGTTTGTAGTTTTATAGCACATAAATTTTAACACAATCAATATGTTACAAACTGTAGAATTTACACCAATGACTGCTTTCTTCTGCACATGAAAGACAGTGAATATAAAACTCTATAATATAATCATTTATTTGGATTTTTTGTCAAAACTTTACTGAAAATTACAGTTTCTCAAAAGTCTGTTAAGATATTGTATGAAACTGAAGTAAACAAAAAGTTGACTTTTTAAAAAAGATGTCAACATCAAAAGCTTGTTTCCCTCAATCATCCAATAATTATGTGATTATTAGTGATTATGAAAAGGTTCAACTGTATATATCCTCCAGGTATACAGCAGATTCCAGCGCACATATCTTATACTATAGATGCTCATGTATGGCCTAGGTATAGATAGCATGCCTGGATATCTGTCTGCAACAGATATTGTGTGTCTGTCTCCATGAAGCCTTTCACAGCCATCTTCCAGATACCTAATAAATATTAATATTCTCCTTGTGTTTCTTTATCACCTTTTCGCCTTTCAGCATCACCTTTTGATTGTTTCTGAGCTATCGCTGCGTTAACAAAATACACAAATACAACAACAAAACACACTGAGCAGGAAAACAGAAACACCAGTGTGATGCAATACAATGCAATACAGTATTCCTGCAATGAATACTTCCTTACCTTTATTACTTGTTTATTGACTGCACTCCATGGTACAGTCTGAGGTGATGTAATTTTGTTTAACCGCCTCATATTTAAATGATGTTTTTAATACTTTCCTACTACATTTACATATGTGGAGGAGTAAAAGAGTACAACCAGTTGTTGAAGGTCAACATAGGTCAACAGTGCATGTCCAAAAATTGCACTTCCATGGATTGTGAAAATTGCATTCAAACATATTGAGTTTGGTGTGAAACATTTTTGGCATAAATGCTGGTGTTCACTTTTTGCTCTCACCTACTGTTTTGCTGGTACATATGACTGTAATGTTGCCTTTTGTTTAGCTGAACAAACAGGAGAGTTCACTTTGGCTGTCTGCTCTGGTTTCTATTTGAAGAATTTAGCTACTTGTGTTTGAACTTGTAGTTGTCTGTAGATTGTAATTTAAATTACTATGATGCTAAATATACAGCATTGCATATTAAGTGCAAAAAGTGTGTCATAAACAAACTGACAAGCAAAATATTTTATGAAGGATCATTGTTACAAAACATTAAAAATCACAATATATGTCGAGCGAATTTTCAGAGGACCTGCTACAATGCATGGTCTAGACCATGTAGCATGCAGCATAAGTGTAAATAAAAGGAGAGTTAAAGCAATACAAATGCATTTATATAGACAAAAGCTGTGTTCATGCACTAAAAATTCAAAAGGCATTCATAACTGGACTTCCAGCCTACATCAGCAGCCAGAGATTATTTTTCAGCAAGACCAATAGTTGGAGTTCTGCCTATCGAAGCAGCATCTTTATTCGGATGGAAAATGAATCCTCAAGGAACATGGCCAGGCGCTTTATTGTGTATGCAGTGTGTGGCCAGGTTCAAATTGGCAATCAATTATCCAATTAAGACTGACAGAAATGCACATCAGGAATTCCAGCCCATCAGTCCAAGCTTCTGATTGGAACACGATTAGAGGGACTTAATTAAACCCTAGGTGCTGGGTGTTTAAACATCATTTGTGCGGCGTCGGAGGGCTTGGAAAATATAAATCTGGACTCTGGATTCTCCACACCTATCCCAGTTACAGCCCAAGCAAGACAGAAAATCCTGTAAAATTGTCCCTTTGACTCCATCCTTTATGTGACCATGTTGATTATTCAACGAGGTGCAAGGAGCATGGAATTGTAACATTAAAACACATGCCCTTGGGGAGATCAGAAGAAAGAGATAAATATTTGTGAAAATTGCACAGTACAATGCAATAACAATAGCGACCATGATATTGTGCCACATTAGTCTTAAAACCATTCCCACAGTTTAGCAGGTTCTGAATAATTCAAGGACACACCATACCATGGAGAGCACTATAAGTGTGATGTGTGAAATGAAATGCAGCTTGCTTCTGAGATTCTTAGTGGTGTTTTCTTACTTGGCCAACCTCTCCTTCTCCTGTGTGGTTGTTTAGTGCCTGTATTGATTTCTGAGCTGTTTCTTCCTCCTGTGTCAGACAGTGTGAAATGGAAGGCACTGCATTTTAATATTGGGTTGTGAATTAATCATTTTTCCTGATAGCCAAGCTCAGCTCTGTCCCTGTAGGAGAACACCTTATCACAGCAAATAGGATTCAAAGGGAGAGGAGCAGTATAATCCACAGCTAATTGGATGAAATGGCTGTGCTCTCTCCCTCCTTCCAGGGGCTAGCGTCCATGGAGCCCCCTCCACAGGGATCTTGCAGCCACCGAAGAGGTTATTACAGTTTGTCCTAAGGGAGCATTAATACCTTAGCCCTTGTTCAGACATGCAAATAATCTAATTCAAGGTCTAGCTAATTAACAACTTAGCTTCAGTAAAGATAAAGAGGCTCAATAATAAGCCACAGCTTTTTGTAGGAGGGCAATGTACCACCTACCTCAGATACACCAATGTCACAAAAACACAGTGGCTGCACTAGAAATTAGGAAACAACCTTGTATTGTAATGGAAAAGAGGCTTTAAGCGAAATGGAGAACAATTAATACAAAAGGCTGGTGTGGAACTGGTCACTTAAGGGACTGTATGGAAATTATTAAGGAAGGGTAGTCTCAATTTTTTGGGAGAATGGGGGAGAGTCTTTAGTGATTGAACGCTATGTCTCCAGAGATCACGTCATTTGTCACTATCCTTTAGCAGCTTCCACCTTCACTTTATTCTGCATCTTAACAGAAAGCAGACCTACACTAAAGAACAATGATGAAAAAAAATGGCTGGAAAATTTGATAAACATGAAGCAACATTTTATTATATTTGCAAAAATTTGGTAACTGCTTCTTCCACTTCTATTGAGCAATTTGGTGGCTATGTGATTATTATTATACCATTAGCATATTATAGTTTTAATTGAAGTACAAAATCTTGATTTTTTGTGCACTTTTAGTTATTAATAGAAAAAATGAATTGAACCAATCAATGGTGTTAAATTACTTTGAGATATTGTAGGGAGGGTGTTGTAATTTTTCTCCTCCAAAGACAATATTAATAATGCTTTTTTTGTTGTTGTTGTTTTTTTGTTTTTTTAAGTGAAACATTATGTTCAGCCCCTCTCCACACCCTAATCATTTTTGCACAGTCCTTAACAATAAATAATGAAGTACAGTAAGGCTGAAATGTTGATTTTGTCTTACGAAATTGAAACGAAAATTGTATTTTCTTTTATAATAACAAATGCAATTTCATATTTAGATAGGTTTATTACAGCAAATACATTTTTGGTTGTTTATAGAATAAATGTTGAAATAGTTTAGTAGCCCTGGCTATTGACCCCTGGGATTCATGTGCTACAATATGTAAAGTGATATGCATGTGATGTTTTCGGTGAGCAATCAGATGGATATGTCAACATTTTTTTGACACTTAGCATGCTTAAGTCTAATAAGAGTTTCTCCTTGAGTGCTCATGCAGCATACTATGGGCACTTATTTGAATAGCCTCTGTAGGCTGTTGTCTCATAATAAGCAGCAGAAAATGGAACATGTTTTAAGGCATCTCTGGCTTTTCCAGGGTAAAATGTTAATCCAGCTTTAGCAAGGTTACATGGTCAAGGTTGCCAAATTACCGACAAGCACTAATCACCCCTGCCTTGGAGCGAGTCTGGCTCAGAAGCAAACACTGTGGAACATTGCTCCCAGCCCCCGCTGAAATGCCTCACCACTCTCACAACCACTCTCCCTGCCTTTTCCTGTGTATGGAATTGTGATTTACAACATCAATTTACATCTGCCAATACCAAATAACTTTTCCTTAAACACATGAAATTTCTGCTCCAAAGGGTCTGTGTTCTCATTTGAGCTTATTTAAAACATATACTGTAAATATATCAGACCTAAACAAACATGAAGATCACTGACCTTTAGAAATTACAACATTACCATCAACAGGAGATCAGCATCAATTAACAGTGATATATTTCAGACTTGAAAATATGCACATATCTGTTTCTTTGTTTAGATTTTTTGAAAATTGATCATGAAAAAAAAATCACTAAATGTATTCACCCAGAATAAAAAGATTGGCATTTCAGAAAGAAAAACAATATATATTCAAACTGAATACTGCTTTCTTTGAAAGTTCAGTCTGGGAAGTATCAAAATAATAACTGTACATATGAATATATGCATGTTTTTATACACTGTACATTTTGTACAGTATGTGTGTGTGTGCCTGTTTGTATGTATGGATGTGCAACTTTAAGTTCTTCTTTTCATCTGTGGGATAACCATAAGGAAGATATTACTGTATAATGACCATTTAGGTTCACCCTCAAGCAATGTTCCTAACAACTGATGAGGTTTGTAATTTGTTCACACACTGAAACTGCTCATTGTTAAGGAATAGGTCTGGTGATACGCCGTATTTTTCTTATTGTCAACTAATCCCATGAAAAGACTAAACCTAATAATGGATCATTCCTACTTGTACTGCCAACCTGATAAAGTTATTCTTCTCCTAAAACTATTAAAAGCACATCAATGAGCTACACCATTGTACCAGGTGATTATTACACTGGGTGATTGCATGTTCCTTCATTACAATGAACATGAGCACCAACAATCCTCCAGATTAAACAAAAAATGTCCTTGGCTCATGCAACCCAGAATTACACATGGAAGCGTTTTCTGATCTGAAACCGCTTTCAGCAGTTATCAGCAAGACAACATCATTTGTCTGTGACTCACAAATCTGTTACAAATCACAGTTGAAAAATAAACAGGTTTTATGATGTGACAGTGCTATGGTTGAGGTTTGGTCAGGATTAGGTGCAGAAACAGCTCGGTTAGGTTTCAAGAAAGATCATAGTTTGAGATAAAATCTGTACTTTGTTAAGGTTAGAGATACATTGTGGTTTGAGTTTAAATTACTACAAACTTAAAAACCATCCATCGCTGTTGGAATATGGGAAATAAACAGCGATCTCCAGTGTTCAAATCCAATGTTTGGTTGATCATCCATGACCTCCCTATGTGAACTTTGTTACTATATCATAAAGTCACCTGATATCCTCCTTTGCCCCAGTCATAATTATCCCGACCAATGGAGGGCTTCTGTCATTTGAAGTAAATATATATGGTTTTAGGGCACTTTAGGACAGCCTGTGCGCAAAAATGTGTATTCATCCACAAATGAATAACAAATGCACTATTTACTCCTGTTGGAGTAACATTTGCTAAAAAAAAAACAAAAAAAAACCACATCAAATGGCTTAGGAAATTACTTAGGTTCCAAAAATATGCAACTATATATTTGTGACTGAGTTTTTAAGATTTACATCTTCAGTAGGAACCAGTGGGCTTGTTGCTGAGTGCAGAAGACAGGTGGGGATGTCAGAAAGTATTGTAATTTTGTATTGTAATTGATGCATTGTTGATTTTGGCCTCTTAATGGAATTTGATGACAATGAGCAAAATATAGAATAATGTTTACCTTATCCTTTATGAGCCTGAACTTAAATAATATTATCTGAGTCTTTCAACAGAAATAGTGGTCATGAGGCAATAACTGCTTATTGCTTTATTAATGACTGAGGTGTGATGAAACACAGTGAGAATATACAGTTTCTATAAAAACAGAAGTTATGGTCAAACACAAACAATGACTAATTTCCAAATTCTGTCCCAGCCATCAGTTGTTACCATGGAACAATGCATTTACAGCCAGCAATATACATAAACTGTACATAAGATGCATATGCATTATACTAAGTATCATTTCAAAGGGTTAATGAAAATATAAAATTTGGTATACCAAGTCTTAGAGTCCAATCACTCTCTTTAATAGCTTTGTAGCGGCCAGAAAATCAAGTATTCATGAAGATTGAGGAAGATGATCCAGTGAACTTCAATTTAATTGGTGCAAATTAAAACAATCCATCTTTCGCAGCTGTCTATCTATCTGCTATCACCACTTCATTGCTCGTCTTGCACCTTGATTACAATTATCTTTTAATAGCAAAACTTGTCAGCAATTTCTCTCCCTTCTGATTTACGTCCCGGCCCAACACAGCGTTGTTCCACTCATATAATTCATGTTTTAGTGTAATGCAGAGTAAGCCTCCACTGGGCAGATGCAAGATGTATTGACACCATCACCTCATATCTGCTGGGTGCTATGACATATGGCAAACTGTCTCTCTGCAGTATAGGCTGCAATCCTTCCCCCATTCATACAAAAAGAGCGTGTTTGCATGCCTGGGGTTTGATCCCCTCAGACTACGCATAGAGTGTGGTACATCAATGGATTACAGAATAAATGCATATGCAGACACTATTTTTGCAGTGTCCAATAATGCTTCCAGGCAATTAGACCGAAAGATGACACACTGACTTTTAATTTGGGACAAAGTGATCTCTCTCTCCTTTTTCATCCTCCCCTGACTCTCACCTGATATGCTGAGCTAAGGCCTTTTTCAAAAGAAACATAGCTGTAGTCTTATTTTATCATAAAATGGGATCTTGCCATTTCCTCGCAATGACTGTAAGTTGAAATGCTTGTCTTAAGTGACTTAAGATTTCATAGATGACACGGGTAGTGGTGCTTTGGGAATGGAAGGCATCAATAGCTGTTGAGTAAAGCAGAACATAAGAGATTTGCAAGATCCAAGCAAAACAACACCATAAAATACTGTGAGTAGCCGAGAACAAAGGGCGCTCTTTTGTATTCAGAGTATGCTCTGACCCCTTTCAAGGCAAGACTGAGCACTAACTTTTGGAAATCAAACCTAAGTATACCTCTGCAATAGCTTGAAATGTTCAAGTGAGGCCAGAGCGAGTGTCAAAACAGCCTTCATTAGAAAAAAAAATTGATATTCTGTATAAATCTTCCCTCCAAAGTATCGGCAGCAGACTCATTGTTGCAGCAATAAAATATATCCAAGTCAAGAATTTCAGCCTTTGAAATTGCTGGACATTACAGTAAATGAGCCATGCATGGACAATAATCAACAGAGAGATTGAGAAAAAACAGAGCAAATATAACTTCATATCAAGATATGTGATCAATGGGAGAAAAAATGTTGCTCTCTTGTATTAGGTTGGCAATAATTATTCACTTAGCAGACATAATAAATGCATTACATAATGCATTGATGTAAGGCACTTGACGAATGTAATTTCTTCTGTTGTAAAGCACTTTGAGCTGCATTTTTTTGTAAGAAAGGTGCTATACAAATAAAGTTATTATTATTATGCTCTTAGATTTACTTATAAACCCAATAACAAAAAGACATACAATTGACAATTGATATTTTTTTGTTTGTAACCCTGTAGTTGGATGTAAGTGTCCCCCTAGCTTAAAAAAAATAAATCTATTGGTGCTTAAGGGAATTGTTCGGCCATTTCCACTGTGCCCCAAATAAACTTGGATGTTCTCCATCCATCAGGTGACTACATGGAGAGCTGACCTGTCATAAATTCACTCTGTGGGGAAGATGACAGGGCCGGAGCCAATCTTCATTAAATAATAAAAAAAAAAAAAAAAAAAAAAAATGGCAGTAGGTTCCCATCCCCCACTCCCTGAGCCCCCTTCCAACCCCAACTCACCCTTTACCCTCAGTACTGGAGCACCTTCGCTCCCTATCTTTCGGCCTATCTCTCTCTCTCTCTGCACTTACCCGTTTCTCTCTCTCTCTCTCTCTCTCTTTCACCCCCTTTTCTCTCCATGGGTAAGCAGGTAATCATGAGCTGTCACAGAAAGGTGACCCATTAATGTGATGGATACGGTGTGAAAAACAAATGGTGTGAAACGTGTGGATTGCTGTCCTTACTGCACCTTGGCCTTTTGTTCTGTCATATCAATATCCACACAGGGCCTCATTACACCGCTGCACTACACAATGAGTGGAGAGCCAGGGTCAAGACTGCGCCACGCTCCCTTTGACTGGCTCCGACTGGGCTTTTCAGCTCAACCTCACCCCAAAGGACTCCCAGGTAAACAGTAAGAGGGCAGCCTCTGGAGCCAGAGACAGCGCACATCATCCCAGACTAAATAAGCAACCCCCTGCAGACCTGTATCCATCAGAGGTCCTGACTTTGTTGCCTATATACAGTATGTCTGCATGCAAAAATGACATGACAATACATGGAGAAATCACTGAGTTTTTGGTTGATGCATGAACTGGTCTTTTTGAATTTTAGCTACACTTGGAAAGTCGAAGTTTCCATTGTGGGGAAGCCTGGACATCATTTGTGTGTTTAAATAGTTACAATCTATTTTTATATTACATCTACAAGGTCAAAAACATCTCTTGCTCGTGCTGTCGATTTTATTTTTTTCTGCAAACTTTCATGTTCCTTGGCTATAGATCACATTTTTCCCAGACAATGGCAGGTCACATAGTGATAATTGAAACTCTACATTGCCAGACTATGTGTGAACAGCAGCAAAAGGATCAATAAGTGGGACTTATATGAATGTGTATGGACTCCTAAATTGCTTCAGGCATACTGTAAGATGGGCACTTAGATTTTCAAAGAGCCATACTGCCAGTCAAGGTCAAGAGGGGAAGGCAGTGAGGAGCTATCATAGTCCTGGCCTAACCCTGCACTGTCCATTACACTTCCCCACTGCCTGGTCAAGCACTTATTAAAGACCAAGGCTAATTCCACTGCCAAGACCTGTGGTCCACAATGTAACAGCTAATCACCGATTAAGAAATATTATGGATTACAATCAATTGATTTTATGTGCAGGATTTAGACTTATGGGCCCCAGAGAATTATGCCTGGAGCTTCAGAGTTTCTCTGAGGCTTTGAATATCCTGCATACAGGTCAGACTTGACTTTTGATAATCCATGAAAAGACTCATATTAAAGACTAAAACTACCTTTAAAAGCTTCTTCCAAATTTTCAAAGTAGAATTTTTTTAATGGTTCCTTGTCTTTGATTTGACAGTAGATCACTGCACAATTGCAAGTGTAACACACCACAGTGGTCTCTACACGTAAACCAGTACAAGGAATGTCGATACACCCTCTGTGTTCCCCCTGAGGTCTACAGTGGTGGTCTAGTGGACACCTCAGATGAAACACTGGAGACTCTATTAAGGACAGTGGTTACGGGCCACAGACTAATCTAGTATGACAAACTGGAGGTGTCCTGTTATTTCCAGACCCGGTGATGAATCGAGGGCTGTAGTCCTCCATGCTGTCATGTCAGAGTGGAGCTGAAACAGATTGAGAGGGAGCAGACAGCAGATTGATGTTCCAGGCTTCTTTCCTCTCCTCTAAAACCCACAAAATCAGTCCATTAGCCCTCCTCCCATTTGCCTTTCATTTTACACAAGCAGCTACTCCCACATTCAAATAGACTCACCTACTGTAGGGGCTGAGCCAAAGACATGAAGCAGACCAGTTAAGTCTTTAGCTTTCTTAGTTCTGTAAATATTATTTTTGGTATTTATAAAAAAAAATGAAATATGTTTTTGTTTACAGTAATTGTTAATTTTTTATGGAAAATGATGATTCCCTGCAAACTAAAGGTACTGTAGCTGCATGTGACCTTTAGCTTCTTGATGCTGGATAGATCTTCCCAAAGAAAAATATCAGACACAAAGGAGGAGATTTTGTAGTTAATTTGTTTAATTTGAGGAAGCACAGAATAGAAGAATTGAACATTTAGCATGGCTCAGTCCACAAGAAAATAAGACAAGAAAACACAATACTGGGATTTAGGCTACAGAAACTCAAACTTTAAAGGAATTGCTAGCATTTGGGAAATAGGATTATTCACTTTCTTACCAAAAATTAGATGAGAATATTGATACCACACTGTCTGGTAAACATGACTTTATGGCCAGCACTGTGATTAGCTATTAGCTTAGTAAGAAAGGAAGTAGAAGTGACTGTACTTGGCCAAGAAATGCTCAAGCATATGTAAAACCACAACGTGTAGTTTTTCAACTTCGGTTTTTGTATGAATTAAACAAATGAGATATAAAATATTAATTATTGAGCTTTAGAGGTCTCAGTATGTGGACTTTGATACTTGTCAGAACCAAGCTAGCTGTTCCCCCATGTTTCCAGTTTTTATGCTAAGCTAAGCTAATGGTCTGCTAGGGGTAGCTTCATATTTAACGTACCATTACAGTTTTTTACCATATCAATCTTCTCATTTAGCCTACCTCTGTGCAAGAAAGAAAATAAGCATATTTCCCAACATTCCTCAAACAGAAATAGACCAAACAATGTTGGCTGTGTCGTTAATATAAAAAATACACTTCTATTTTGATGTTGCCAAGAAGAAAACTGTCAAAGTATTTCCATTTAACATTCACTGTAATGCTTTAAAATGTTATGCATTTTCAAATCATTCCATTTAAACTGAGTATACACACTGTATTTCAAAATAGGGTTTATAATGTTAACTTGATGTCCTGTACAAACACTAATCTCCTAACTTTGGAAATGTTCGGAGGCTATAATTCTGAATTTGTTACACTAATAATAGCCTAGAGGGAATCTTCAGCAAAGGGGTTAACTATCTTTATCATTAATGGAGGAATGAAGACAATGACAGTGCTCCATAGCAGGTCCTGGTGTGTCTATCTCCCCCCCTCCCCCACCCTTTCTCACCCCCTCTCCCTGCGATGACCGCATCCCCACTGTAATGTACCTGTGTGTGTGAAGGACATCCCGACCGGCAGGGCTATCACAGACACAATCTCACAGCACTTTAATAACTTTGAGAGCGGTCAGCACCCTGTGCTTTAATAACACTCCCTGTCAGCTCACCCCACACTGCGCAAAATTGTCTCGTTGGAATTCTTTATGGTGGAGGCCAAAGAACTCTGGTGATGGGGATGGAATATAGCCACGATCAACCCGCTTCTGCCTCTAAATGGTTTTCCAAGAGTATGTTTTTATCTTTGGCTCAAAACAAACAGGAGAGAAGACAGACACTCACTTTATGACGCGGCAATAAGCTTTTAAAATCTGCACTTCTTTGAAAGAAATGTAGGCGTTTTCTTAGAGTGTGCCTAAAGTTCACTCACTCATATGATAAAACTGTCAGAGCTGGGAGGGCTGTTGAACGCACATAACACACACTCAAGAACTTTCCTTCAGAATAACTTGTAAACCCATTGATAGGTTAAAAAAAATAATTGGGATGCATCCCTATCTACTGTACTTAGTCACAAATATAAAGTTATAAGTGAAATATGTACTGTTTTCAAGTGTTGGACTGTCCAAATATGTTCTTGTTGTTGTGTATTTGGTATAATTTGGCATAAAGCATCAAATGTGGAGTGTTTGGGTTTACTGCAGTCACATTACATGATTTCTAGATATCGAAGTGTAACATTTTCAGTTTCCTCTCACTACAATTTGGAGCTGTTGACATCCAGAGCAGCCTGGTGTAGCTTCAGTGTTCTTATCATTATGCAAATATTTGATTATCTGTTAAGGGAGATCACAGCTAGTACCTTCACAAATGCAGCATGTTTATCTCCAGTAATACATATTAAAGGAAAATTCAAGCTGAGCATGTGAAGTGTAAATCACCCTGTGATGCACACAGTATGCAGTGGTTGTGTTTCAGAGCTAATGATGGGCTCGGGCTGTGTTTTTGTGATGCATCTGAGATTATAGCCTCTCCTGCAGCAGTGGTGCTACATTCCTGGTCATCACTGCCTGGTACTACTGATTAACATAATCAGCCAACATTAGTTATTCATGTGATGTGCAGAAGCGCTCGGGGGTCAAATCTTTGCCCTGTCTAATAACCTATGTTAAATATTAAAGAAGTACATGGGCCGCCTGATTTACATGCCTCTCATCCTGCCTTTAGATGCACAAGTAGTACAAAAAAAATCACTGTAGGCCTGTGGTCCATTACTTGGATGCAGAATATAGTGTGCTGAAGATGCATTGCTTTGAAGATCTAAGGAGTACAATGTACAACAACTGTATCCAATAATAGATCATGTGTAAGACCTTACTGTGTGGTAACCATCATTGCCCTACATGTGTGTGTGTGTATGTGTGTGTGCAGTATAAGAGGCTTTTTCCACTTGGCTTCATCTGACTGTCTGACAAAAAGGACCCCACTGGGCATGCATGAACTGACTTGCTGCATCTTTATGCCTCCATTTCTTGATTAAGAACAATGAGCAGAGAGGCTAGCCAAGCGTTGAGCTGCCCATGTTGGGTGGGCCGTGCACTGGGTGGGTGGAGGGGGAGACCCTATGGGCTGCAGAGAAGGAAGCCGGTCATGAACCCTGAGGAAGTCATTAGAAGACCAGTGACCTCACTGGTGCAGAGCTCAAAAAAGCTGCCCACTGGCATGATGTCATTCTTCACATGTCAATCTTCATTACGGCAGCAGAGTGAAGAGCCCAAAACTGTGAAAACTGCACCTGGCAGCTTTACCTCCATTTGATGTGTGTGATGTGTTTGGCCTCACCTATGAATCAAGCAGATGAGCATCACTTATCTAAAAACAGTCTCTATGAGTATTAATGCACTGAACCAGAATCAAAAGGAAGTGTAAGACCCCCAAAATTGACAGTACATTTGCATATTAAAGTCCTAAGGATGCATACATACAGTACATATATTGTTGTTGTGTAGTACAAAAGTACACAGGATTTTGAAGTGTAGATGCAGGTGAAAGTAATCTTCCTGTTATTTATATATCCACTGCATTACTAAAAGAAAACTGTGTATAAACTTTAAAAACCTAAATCATTTGCAGCTTCAAAATACATTTAAAGACCATTACATACCTTGGAGTCTTTATTTCAGGAAAGTCTCTTTGGGAGTTATAAAAAAGCCCTAAATATAAATACAAACAGAGCTACAGCAGCAGGTGGATCTCAAAGGTGGCACTATATTCCAACTCCAGACCGGGCCTTTAATGACAACTTGTGTTGTAGAAGTGAATGAATGTACAATTTATCACCCATATTCCCTCACCCTGTAGGACCAGGACGACCAAGTGTGTAGACTAATGAACTGCAAACTCTCCTCTAGGCTTCCCTTTGTAATGATGGAACTACTCAGGATGTCTTTTTTCTTTCTTTCTTTCTTTTTTTAATTTGGTCCTTAAGAAAATAACAATCCTCCTTGGCCCTGCTCATTACTGCTTGGCTGTGGTGACCATTAGGAAATGAAAATAACTTTGTTAATTTTGTGTAAAGCAAAGGCCTTTAGGCGGAGGCTCTGAGTAAAGAATTGAATTTCTAAATATAACTTCAGTGCTCACAGGCTGCAGCGCTCTCATATAAAGAAATGCTGTGATGGGCTAGTTTACAATGCCACTAAATTGCAAATAGAATCATTGTTTGGTGCAAAGCAATGAATAAGAGATTTAAATCAAAACGTAAAAAAGAAAAACTTCCTTGTGCTTTTCCTCATTATCCTTTCATGGGCAGATTACAAGCTACTGTGCGTGACTATGCAAGTGTTGAAAGGATGGGTGATCTCACCCCAAAATGGTTTCAGTTGTTTTTAGCCCTTTGGATGCAACTTGTGGGCACCCACAGTGGGTGTCAAGAGCCACACAATCTTCCTTTTCATCATCATGCTGTGATGCTGTCAGGAGACAAATTCAACTGTTTCTGTACAGCAGATCAGTCAGTCAGTCAGTCAAACATCATCAAGAATCCCACTGTCATTTTCTACAAGAAAGGTCTTGATTTACTGAGCAGAATTAAGTAGTGTTATTATATTATAAAAAGTAATAAAATAATATAATAAAAAAATGATTATAGAAAAAGTATATGTAAATAAATAAAGTAAAAAAAATGAGTCAGGCAGAGCTTTTTTGTTCTAAAGTTATATAATGTTATTGTTATTGAATGCTATAATGAACTGAAAATGTATGTAAATGTAAGGCGCACTCTCAGGCACTTATTACTTCAAGAATGTTTTGAATCATAAGACCACATGTCATCTAATCTAATCATGAATTTTGTGAATTGTTACAACCCAAATACATACAGACAAATTAAAAGAAAACCCCGAATAAACGAGTGGAGAAACATAAGAAATGCAGATTCTTCCACACGGGTGCACTGCATGGTACAATTAAGCAATTAACATCCAATCATGCTCCGTGGCATGTATAAAAGTGCTGAGTAAAACAACACATAAGAGAGCAATTTATTGTAAGGTATGTTATCTGTTTGCTAAGCTATTTTTGCTGACTTTCTGTTGCTAACATTAAAGTGAACCAATGTACCTTTTGCATTTAAGGAATAATGGTGAATGCTAAAACAGCGTAAAAGTAGCACAAGTAAAGAAGAGTCATTAAGTCATCAAACTGAGTCGGTAATGTCAATCATACATAAATATCTATTTAAAGTTAGTTAACATTAGCTAATACTAGCCACCATAAGCTAATGTTCATACAAGGCTGTAGCAACAAACTGCCTGTCTGTGTTGAGTTGAGAAACAGTGCATATTATTGATTATGAAGTCAACTTTTCTTTTGTAAGAGAGAAACTGTGTTATTTCATCTTTAAAAAAAAATACAGTCTCACAAGCTAGTGCTACATAATAGCCCTGTACACTTGCTATATACAGTCAGGCATTTTTCTTCATAGAAGAGATAAAAGCAGATTTTCAACAAGAGAGACAGACAACAAGATCGTATTCAAATAAAGTGTTGATTCATTGGATTCGACACTGTAACACTGAACAGCTTCTGCTCGTGTCAATATTTGTGTTAAAATTGGTTTGGTCTTGGTCTTTAGGGAGCAAGGCGCAGAAATGTAAAGTCTCACAGTGCTCGTACACCATCGATTCACTCACTCCAAACATAAATGTGGTGGCAAGCACGATGTATTTGGCAGAGACCAATGTCCAGTGGTTACTGGATGAATGGGCCACAATATTGCACTGAGTGAGCGCACTCCCACATCGAGGCTGGACTGCTGTTTAAATCAAGCGGGCGGTCACACTCGATGTGTACATCACCACTGAGGCATGGTGAGCAATGAGACGCCTGTACAAGGCCCCTGCCGGCCCATTGCAGGGCTGGACTGCTGAGGCCCCTGGGCTGCCTAATCAAATCTGAAACCATCACATTCACTAGGCTCTCAGGCAAGGATGCATGTAAAAAAAAAAAAAGTATATCACCAATCATATACCCCTCCCCCACTGCTCTTAAATACCACCATTAAGAAGGCATTACAAATGAATATATGTAAGTAATGGAAGTATAGCATCTAATTTCTTTCTACTGGTTTCCCATCAGAGTGTGGCTTTGTGGTTAAACAGAGGTTAGAGAAATTGCAGAGCGTAGGCCTGTGCTGGTTGATCCAGCCAGTGCAAAAACACTTGTGATGTACAGTACAGTATCTGTATCATCAACCATATGCAGCTGATAACTACAATCTCCCCTCAATCTCTAACTTTCCAGACCTATGAAATTGATGTGTTTATTTAGCGTGTCCAAGCCAAGGCAGAGCAGTAATAGCCTTGTCTAGGGGGTGAAGATGGAATCCCGTTGCTTCACCATCGATGTAGGATAATGGTTTCCTTTGATGGAGATTTGGGCCATCTAAATATAATTAGGCAAGCGTGAACAATGATCTCCATAAAGTGCAGAGTACTAATTAAAACTGTTCAGCATTACAGCATTTCAAACATGACAATAAAAATAACAAGAGGACTCAAATGGATTGCACACTGTGCCAATAGTTCCAAGGAAAACATTGTATCAGATATTCAAAGAGCATTGAATTCACTCTAATGGAAATACAGCTGGGCAAAAAAATTTAATTATAGAAATATATGTGTATTAAATCAATCACTTCTCAGTAGTTTTCCTTTATCCTTGTTTCCCCTCTCTAATGGCATCTGTAAAGTTAAAACTAATTGTAAACTAATTGTAAGATTCTGTCACAAAAATCTACTCTGAGCTGCGAATTAAGGCAAAGAAAAGTTATTATATGAGAAATTGAAAATCAGATGTCATTAGCACATTTTAACATGCAACACCAGTCTGTTTTTGGTGTAAGATGTGTGGCAAAAAGAGATCCTAACTCTACAAAGCACAGCACTTTATGAATTTAGATTTTTCTGAAAGATATTACTTATAGAGTATGAATGCAAACTGTATATATTAAGTTAAAGTCTTATGTTTTGTTCACTGCTTTCACTTTGTTTTTTAAATTCTTATTAACATGTTTCATGAGTGTTCAGTTAAGCACCATTACATGATAGCATTTTGATAACTAAGTACCTGCAGTCCACTAATGCTCGCTGTCTGAAAGCATTTAAAGCCCAGAAGATCAGAATAATAACAAAAAGGTTTCCAGTTGTGTGTGTGTGTGTGTGTGTGTGTGTGTGTGTGCATGTGTGTGAGTGTGTGTGTGTGTGTGTGCATGTGTGTGATTCAAATAGCCAGTCTCTTGAGAGGCACATTGATTCCTAAATGAATGCAAGGCTAGAGAAAAATGGATTTCTTCCTTAAGATGTGACTTTATATCTCTTCTTTAAATCCCTGCAGCACTGTGTGCATTTGATTACACACTGAGAAGGAGGAAATCTTTGCATCTTTATAAAATATTCATCGGAGTGGATGGGTGAGGCAAGGCTCTGTAGATGGTTGCTTGGTGATGGAGGAAATCTTTGGAAGTTCAAGTGGATGGAAACAGAATTTGGTGTCTGCTGTGTAAATCACATAAGTAGGTCAGATATTTTAAATGCCAAAACTGCTTAAAATCACTGTAATTTTGTAACCATGTCAAAGATATGGTCCAAAGTATCTGATGAAGTGCGTCCTTCTTTTTTTTAATAAATGATGTGCATCTAGTAAATGAGCTGATCAAGTGATTTACCGTTGTGAATCAGCCACAGACAGAAGAGGCTTTTGTTACAGCATCTTTCATCCATTTTACCCCGACAAAAGATTGATTTAAGATATGATCATGATTAAATTCCAGTTGGATCTTTTATTACCCACTTGGCAGTGTCTGTTTTGGGTTGCCCATGTTAGTTGAGGCATTTTTTATATTCCTCAAGTTTATACATCCTTTTGGTGAGATTCCTGTAGTAATGAAAGTCACACCAACTATCGCTTATATGTCTTTCAATAGTGTGCTATTCTGTACTCCCATCACTGGCCTTCTGTTTGACTTATATAACAAGTAAAAATAAAGAAATACATACATTACCAAACTGGGCTCAATACAAATGTTGATCTGATAATTGGCCCACAAAATGAATGGTGAGTAATGAGGTTTTAAAACACAAACGCTGAGGCAATTAGCTAGTGTCCTCTCAGGAGTGCCTGCTGTTAGATTTATTTTCTTTTGCTGGCATGGATATGCAGGTATATCTCTGGCAAAGACAAAAAAACATTTAAAAAAAACATACACATATGAAAGTTGTTACCGTAGCAATGTAATGAAATTACACCCTAAATCATCAATCGGGCATTTCTAAAAGCTTCTGTGCATAATCACATAACTAACATAGCACCAACATCATGTGTATGTGACGGCTGATAGACAAAGCTCTCAAATTTACTTTATCATGAAAGCACACATGAGCATAAATTAATCTGAGTCTAACTCTGTCTGCATGTGCCTTAACCAGCTAATAATTCATGATTTTCAATGCAAACATGTTTCTAACTTTTAGTCAGAGTTCCCTTATTTGATTCACATGTAACAATCACATAGCAGTAACTGAATTATGTGAATGGCTGGTTGTATTGTCTCCCAGTGAAGATAGAGGTACAGCAGTTAATGATAATTACTACTTTGTAGTCCTAATGCAAAGTCTGCCTGCATGACTACAACATGTTTTCAACATGAAATAGTCAGTGAGAGAAATTTTAAATCCAGTCATACTTGGCCTTTTCAGAATGCCAGAAGGTGTCACTGTTCATGCAACACTTCCTCACTTCCACTGGGAAGTTGAAAGCAACCTCCTGGTACAGTTTGCAAAGACTGTGCATGAATCACATTTGTAACTGAGTTCCATTACAACAGTGAAAGATGAAAAATATCATATTGGAAGGTACTGATATATTGTTTGGAGATTAATCAATTAATTGAAAAGAAGTACACTTACAACCTTAAAGTAATTACAAATGGGCACTTTATGTATCAATAAAATACACACATATTTTCTTTTTTGAGCTATATTGTTACAAGTAAACTACTATAACATAGCTACTATAATTTAATATACCAACACTGTGATATAAATCTTAGTATAAGTGTTAGTATTTGTAAGGAAGTAAGTCTGATTTGACTAACAAGCAGCTGATGTGAAACAACAGCTCTGAAAGTGAAGAGCCAGAGAAAAAAGTAGGCAGAGCAGAAAAGGCACACGCACACACACACACACACACACACACACAGGTTTAGCGGAGGGGCTTGTCAAACGAGTAATACCCCTTGCTTGGTATCTTCAAAACTGACTGGATGACAAACATGTCTGTCAGCGCTGTGCCAATATAGTTTAGGGCCTCTCGTGATGGGGCACACACCCAATGACAGAAGCAGGTCATTTCCGTTCCCTGGCATCATAAATCCACCGTCTGGCCCCTGTCCGGCTGCTGATGCTGCAGAACACCACACACAGTGGACCTGTCGGAGCACCATGAGCTACTGCACTGTCCCCATGGCACACAGAGACACACACACACACACACACACACACAAACACACACACTACAAACAATCTATCCTTACATAGCAATAGTTGTGGCCAGCACAACACTGTCCCATCTGCTGTTGTATGGCATCTCAGGTATGTGAGAATAAATAATCTGTCTGTCTGTTCTATCTATCTATCTATCTATCTATCTATCTATCTATCTATCTATCTATCTATCTATCTATCTATCTATCTATCTATCTATCTATCTATCTATCTATCTATCTATCTAAGCATAACTTTTGTTATAGCTTACAGAGCGTCTTTCAGATTTTTTTTTTTCTTGTCAAAAAATAAAGCAAAGCTGCCATGCTGTGGTTCACCCGTCCTTTGTGTAGGACCTGACAGCTCATATTCCTGTCTGCAGTAAAAACTGCACTTAATATACAGTATCATAGCAAGAATACAGTGCGAGCACGTCAGCTGGGGGATGAGGGATACTGCACGTAATATATTCATGTTTGCTTAAATCAGGCTCAAGGTTAAAACAACACCTATTTCTCTTGGCGTCACATCTCTTTGGCAGAACGCAGAGTTTCAATGTGCCAAACATGACACCTCCACTCACTAATACAAGAGAAATAAAGGATGAATGATAAATAAGTCTGCATTTTCACAACCTTCCACTACACCCCACACTCACGTTCCTCTCCTCTCCTAGACAGAAATGCAAATAGGTCATTGAGCTTCATCCCCCTTTTGCCCTAACATGCAATGACAGTCTTTAAATTTCCGTTTGAAGCCACTTCCCTAAGAAAAAATATAGGAAACTCTTCCATTTAGCATGAAAAGGTACAGTATTAATGTTTCCCAACGTAAGGCTAGGGATCAAAATATGTGCTTAAGGGAAGCCATGACCGCTCTCAGAAAGCCATGACCAGGGTTGAGCGGAATGCTAAATGCCATACATCCTCAAGGTTATCTCTGAAGACAGAGCCCTTTTGGAATCTGCCTCTGCTTTATTTTCTTGAATGCATGCATCAAGTCAGCTGAACGGAAAAGATGAAGGTGACTCCTAGAACGAGTCAAATGCTTTCTCTCTGTGCACGCTGCTGGTGGTTGTAGGGTGTACACCTTGCTGTGTCTGCAATGAATGGTTGTAATTTGGTGGGTCCGTACCAGCCGCGCTCTCTCTCAGTACAGCGTGCGGTTCTGTCTGTGGACTGGGATTAGGCAGAGGTACAGTAAGCCAGGGGCTAATATAAAGCACTTAAATGTGAAAAGTGTCATTTCCATCCCCAAGTCCCTGAATATTGAAATTAGGTCATCAGTGCAGCAGAGGCCAATTTTCACCCTCATATATCATGGCTGCCCCTGCACCCAAGGTCTCATTACACCATACATGGTCAATAAGCCATTAACATGCAGCAGACAATGTGTAATGTTCACTCACACAAAGACAATGTATCTACTGTACAGTAACAGTAGTGAGTCAGTGTTTGTGACATACAATAATACAGGGCAAAAAATATACAGTTTATTGTAATATATAAGATGACTTAGAACCATCACTTGAAATATTTTGGATTATTTTGATGCTGGTGGTCGTTTGGAAAGGGAGGGAGAAGCTTTTTTTTATGCAGCGTCCTTTTTCCAACATCAGTTTGCCAGTGTGATATTCATTTGTTGGAAGCTGTGCTGCATAAACAAACAACGCCCAAGGCTACCACTGGCTGGTTAAACAACCACAGGCTGTTTTCTCTTTTCTCCACCATAGCACATTGTAAATTCCTTGTTGGACCACAACATGCTCCGCTATGTTTATTTAACAAATAGCCTACATGTACTGACAATTCCAACTTACAATATTTACACCTTGCACCTTAGAACAGTGTATGTTAGAAAGAGTTTGCTCGACTGTGTGTGTTTTTGTATGTACAGGCTTTAATTAATTAGTCAAAATGGCAGACATAAAAATGTGTCAAATATCATCTGAGTATGATAGTGGAATTGTTTTAGTAATGATTGAATGGTTTACACATCATATCCTCCCTAAGTCGTAATGATATAAACGTTCCTTTGTTTGTCGGCATCCTACATTTCTTCCTGCCATTACCGCGCAATAAACTGAAGGCATCAACATTCTTCTAACAAAGCAAAGGCAGATTGAGGCCCCTGGCTGCCACTGCTGTAACAAATGGGGCAAATCATTGTCACAACCCATGTTTCTTTCTCCTTTAACGTGGTTACATGACTGTGCTGGGACATTTATGGACTGCCTGATCCAGTGCTGGCAGATTAAAACAAAATCAAGCCAAACCGGTTTAAACCTCTTCTGTGACGAGTCATCCAGCATATTGTACTCCAAAAAAACAAACATTTTATTACCAATAAAACATTGTTTTATTTTATTTTCTTGCTCTGATTCAATCTATTTTCCTCAACATTTTTTTCCCAAGTACCTTCTTCCTGCTTGTGAAAATGGGGTTTGTATTGATGAGCTGGGCCCAATATTGATTTCCCATCATTCCTGGTGTGGACATTTTCTGGTCTATTATACTACAGTCGCAGCATATTCCCCTAGCAGCCGTAAAGTGGATATATGGACAACCTGACCTTGGCAATATGGAGATAATGAAATATCCTTAATGACCCTTCCTGAAAGATTTTACAGGCTGGACTATAGACTGCCAACCCATGTACAATAATAGTTAGTGGAGGAGGATTTTAGAGGCCCAACTAAATCTAGAGCTCACTACACATAGTGGGAGGACTGTTAACTTGTCTATTTTACCAGGTTAATGTAACCATTAAGGGCTTACAGTTATATGACGGGAGCTAATCTAAAAGTCTGGTTTATATTTTAGGGCATTGTCAGCCATTGCTCACTATCTCACAGCATTATCAGAGAGAAAAGCAAAACAAGGCGTTTACTTTATTTTGACCTCCTCATTTAGTATTTATATAAGCAGTATATAAACACTATTTATATTCATGTTTGGAAAGATGTAGAAAATAATCTAGTAATCTAGTACAATGTTAACATTCTGTGGCCATCATTAATATTAATTAATAAGTGAAGGACTTTAATTAGTAGTTTAATTTTACTTTATGTCCCCTTTCCAGTGTAATAAATGGTTAACAAAGAGGTTTATACAACATTATTAAATATTCATTGGTGAATGTACTAACCTGATGAATATGTTTGCATCGGGAAATGATTCTATCGTAGCTCGTAGAGTTCATTATAAGATGCACCTTCATGCTTAGCAAAAGACAACATTTTTTGTATAACATCTTAAGTGCACACCTTAGTTTGAGTCCCCTTGTAAGGATAAAAAATGTTAAAAACTATGTTATTACAACATAACTAACTATTCAGTAGTGGATTTATCAGGTTAACTGAGTTATCAGGATAACTTGGCAGAGTTATTCTCCCAAAAGGCTTTGTACATGAGTCCTGGGATCAGCAGATATCCTTACAGCTTACAGCAATTAGTGGTCAAGCAACATTTATAGAGAGATTGTGCACATGTACAAATCCATGTGATCTAGAGCTTAAAACTGTTATACTGTTATAACAATTCCAGTATATGAGATGATGTGTATAAAATATATTGGCTTATAACAATTTTGTGTTGTAAAGCATTTATTAGTTGTTTGTACACATGCAGTAAGTTTAAATGTGTATATCGATGCATTTTAAAGTACTGAAGATATATGATTACAGCTGTTATACTGTGTTATCAAGCATTTGTCAGTTGTTTATATATTAGTTATAAAAGCTACATAGGAGGAGTGAAAGTTATTAACACAAGTTAGTAAACACTAAAAAATATCATTATATCTGCTTAAAACTTTATTATGTGTGTTATTCTGTGTTATAAAACCACTTATTTGTTTTTATACAGTACTTATAAGTGCAAAATAGGAGGGGAGTTGAAATTTCAATAATTTTCATGAATTGTCTACTTGCAGACAAAGAAAGAAAGAAAAAAAAGTGAATCCCTGAACTCTAGTAGTACTGTAGGTATTTAGGTGTCAGAGTTGGTTAGACGTCAGCAGGTGAAAAAGGGAGATCATTATTCGCATGTCATGCTGACAGTTGTTTCAGAGATTCGTGCCGATAGCAGCTGATAATCATCCCCAGAGCGACGCAACAATGAACTTGCCCTACCACTCCACTGTCTTCAGAACACTTCAAACATGCTTCACTTCAAACACAAAAGCAGCCATCTCCTTTGATGTCATTGTCAAAAAATGAGTTTTGTTCCATCGCATTTAAACTCCACCCCCTCTGCTGAAACCTAGACGGAGACGTGCCAGGAACAGATTTTGAACATGAAAAGAGCAGCTGTGTTGTCTGATACAGCCCTCTATCCTCAGGCTGCCACACTTCTCCCGGTGCCTCGCCAGGATAGGAAATACAGTCAGAGCTATGCATTAACACCACATAACCTTTATGCAGTTCTATAGATGGAGTCAGTCATTTTCATGTGAATATATATTTACAGAATATAATTAATTATTTGTAATTTTCCCCCTGCTGTTATGCCATGACTGCAAGAATCCATGGTAAGCCATAGAGTGTAGTTGAAATATCCACTATTACATCTCCAGCCAGCTCTTTGTGCGGCTCCTTTACTAAACGGGGACTTGGTTGCAGAGGCAGCTGGCTGAGCATGTCTGCTCCTGATGAAATCTCACTACAGACACGGCTGCTTCATAATGACTATAATCACAGCAGATAAGCAACTAGTGCATGGGAAGGAGGGTGGAGATCAGAGGGTGAAAGAAATAGAAGGAGAGAAAAAGTAATTGAATCTTTTGGAGGCACATTCAGATGAAAGCTATTGGCTGTGTGGGAGATGCTTTTCAGTGAATGACATTTAGATTACAGAGGTGCCCTGTTCACCATCACGGTCAATACCTCCTTCTTCACAATAGCACTCCTAAGTCTCAGCAAACCCGTGCTCTCGGAATAAAGAGGGCATTTCAGCAGTGATGTGGATTTTGGGGATACAGAGTTTATTGTGTGGATATTTTCAGGATTTAGGAGGGGAAAACTGGCACTGCATTAAAATATGTGAGAGCATTTCACCTCTACAATAGGTTACATTTCTGTTTTGATTGTAATACATCATCATCATCATCATCATCACCATTATCACTGTCATCATGATGCACCACCACCACTGCTTTTTACATTCAAATATAAAAATATTCAGTTCGCGCTGTGTACGGTCATTTGAAATATTCATTGAACTGCCTTATCAAAATGTAACCCACGGCAACTTTCTCCCCAACTCCCCCTACCGCTTTTATCCGCTCTATCTCCTGTATTGACACAGACCAGCATATTCCTAATATTAGAGGGATCACATATTGCCCCGGTGACACACTTCAAATGTATCTCAGATTAATGATATATCACAGTAAGGGATCTACAAAAACCATTAGTAAGCCTGACACTTTGACGTCAGATTTTAAAAAATTTCCAAGTAATCTTTTTGATTTATGAATGTGTGTCCAGGTTCATCGGGAGTGATTCCAGATTTATCACATCCTGGTTAGAATTATTAATGATTTTCAATTTGTAAATCTGATGCTGCCATGTTCAGAGGAGCTCCGCGGAATCACCAAAGGCTGATATCAGAGTCCGAGGTTTGCTCCTGAAGCATGATTACTTTATCAAAATATTGCTACCTATGACTTACATTTCACTTATTTTCCACTCTTGCAGAGCCTTCCGCATCGCCTTCATTTCTCTCTCCTCACGTATGAGTGCCACAAACATTTTTCAAAAAAACGGGCTTCTAAACACCAGAGCAGCCACACAGCTTATGTCATTGCTTGGCTAATCTTCTGAAGTTAGACATTGCACTATTAGTTCCAAGTTCCTGACACATGCACTTTTAAGGACCTACTGTGTCAACATGTCAAATGGATGTAGCCCGCAGACGGCTGTACACTGCAATCTTTCTCACTGTTGATGAGAAGCACTGCTAAGATCATCATCACTTTCCAAAGATAGCCAAGGAGTGTTGAGGTTTGCTTTGATGTCATGTCGATGCATCAGTACAACTACTTTACTTGTACTCACCGTGCACTCTCTAAGTGAAATCACTGCTGTGCGAGGGGCCCTTTGTGTGGCATATGCCCGCTCAGACATGAATAAGAATGGCACTTTGCAAGTAAGCACTACAAACACGTACAAGATGTATGGGTGTGACACCTTTTGCTGAAATGTGCTTTTCAGTAGAAGCCATTGGAACAAACCAGTTGACGTGGACGATAAAAATATAAAGCCCTAACAGCCTGGCTTGTTTTGTAGAAACCCCTCAGTAATTACTTTAAAGGCTCTGCTCCATAAATAATTACAGGATAAGGATTTTGCCAGCATTTCTTGTTGGTTGCTGTTCCCATTTCGACTACTTTATGGTGCATCTCACTTCAAAGGGAATCAGTGGACGTGTGAAACTGTTGATAACCCTCTTTATTCCCCGTCCTGTTCTCAGATAAATACAGCCCTTCACCACATCCATGATTCATTGCTGATAGTGCCAACATGAATGTGTTAGTAATAGTGTCTCTTTACTTATTCAAAAGACTCAGCCTCATTGTTTCCTCTGCTGAATACCACAGGCATTGTGGTGATATTGATACTTACAAGTCATAGCTAAGTAAAAAAAAAAATATCTGTGAGATGTGGATGAGAAAATGCCTGGTAAAACATTAAGGGAATTGTTTGACATTTTGGTAAATATGCTTTATTTATAAGATATAATTTAAATATGAGTTAGATGAAAATGTAATCATAAGGCTACAGTCAGGTGATGGTTAGCTTAGCTTAGGATAAAGACTGCAAACAGGGGGAAACAGCTGGCCTGGCTCTGTCCAAAGGTAACAAAATTCGTGATTATGGTCCTTCTGACTGCATTATGACCAATCTTCCCGCAGCCCACGCACACAAGCATCATGCCCTTAAACAGTGATTAAACTGGAATGATTGCAAATGTTAGGAACAGCAGAGTGCTAACAAGTAACTTGGCATTTATTTCTCTGCTACAGTGCTACCGCACAAAACCAAGCCAGAGCACAGCGTGTTGCATGTTAAAGTTGGACCAAATTCACTTATAGACCAAAAGTACACAATATCTCTGTATTAGTCCCAACACTGACTGCTGGGCTGCTGGTTGTGTTTTGAAATGATAGAAAACAATGAAGAAAATCTGCCATTTACTTGCTGCCATATTCCAAGTCTGCATGGTCTCATTTAATATGCCTGGTTTTCTATTTGATATACTTGGTAAAATCAAGCATACATATGCAAGTGAATTCATTGTAAAAATCAGTAAATGATTAACTATTTCCGAACAGCTGTATCTGTAAAACACCACTAATGTAACAACTGAAGGCAGATACATGCAGCGCTGAATATGTTTTATTGCTCTAGAAACCATTTTCCCTAATGTAATAAATGCTTTGTGAGATTCTGCACATTCCACGTGAGTTAGAGTGCCGAAATGTGTAGTATAGTCTGTAAAAAATGAATCTCATGTTTTCCCTATTGCCTTTGTATTACCTAAATCTAAGACAAAACAACAAGCTTGAAATGTGAAGAAACAGGATAATCTAGGACAAGGCAAGTGTGGATCATTTTCATAGAAAACATGATAACTGCACTCCACAGAATTAGAGATTTAGTTACATGCCTAATAACTTCAGTAACAAGCTGCTATTATGTTACAGAGGTAGACGACAGACAGTACAGTATATTTAATATACTGAAAATAAGCTGCTGAGTTATATAGAGCCAATCAGGTTCTGCTCTACATATAAAAGTTACACTGCCATGTCAAAATGAATTCAAAATACAGATGTTATACACATCTTACAGCAGTAGTTTGACATTTTTGGAAATGAGTGTAATTGCTTTTTTTTTTAGATGAGAAGATCAGTAGAGTGGTGAGGTTGGAGGATCGTTTTTTTTTTTTTTTTTTTTTTACCATTGTGTAATCCCATTTCAATTATTTCTTTCAGTAATATTCTCAGTGTCACTTAATATAGCCACATGAGACTCTCCCATATATGTTCAAGTTATGTCCCCCAGTTTTAATCATTTCAGTTTAATTTCTAAAGAGATCATGTTTTGTCTGTAATTTTGGCACCAACGGCTCAAAATACTACAGTTCCCATGAACCTCGACCTTGGCTGCTGTGGAGAAGAAGCCAGTCAGAGGCACATGTAAGAGTGGCAACAAATTCAAAAAGTGAATTGTATTAAGCTCCAGAATGTGTTTTCAGTTTTCTCAACATGCTAGTCTTTAGCTTCCGCCTGCATTTACCCGTCTGTAACAGAAATGTTTCTTGCCAAGATGCATGTTGGGAGTCTACCTCAAAGTTTTTTATGTACACAGGCTTGTACCTTCAACTTTAAACCAAAGAACCAGATATTTTTGCAGTTATTAATCTTTTGTATTGATGATTTAAACAAATAAGATGTACCTGTTAATCAGCGAAGGTAAACAGCAAAGGTTGGATACTGACTGAAGCCTTATATTAACAGTAATGGACAGATATAAGAGTGGCATTGATCTTCTCATGTAAGAGTGTCATATTGCCCATAATGAGATGTAAAATATGAGATAACATTGTACATCATAAGTGAACAGACACTACAATTCAAATGTGTATCAGATTTTAATCACCGTGGATACCTATAAACAGCCAATATCAAAGCTCTTTTTCACAAAGTAGCAGCAGAATGAAAATGAAAGAAGTAGCGCGTTTATTTGGTGTCTTGAGGTCAAATACAGTCAGAAAATTTTAAGTTTTAGCAATATGGAAAATGGCTTTTCCTCTTTAATTGGTTACTTTTATTCTTGTTTCTTTGGCAGTTGTTTGCCAATTGGTGAGTCAGTGTGCTACAATGTTTATTGCTTTTTGTTAAAGAGCCCAGGGGAATGTGTTGTGTATTGCTGTGGCAGTAATTAACAGAGATGGAGGGGTGGCAGCACAATAATTTCAAGTGGAATGACAGCTGACTCCCCACTAGCAGATGTTATCATTTTTCTTTTCTGCTGCTGATTTCTGTATTTCCTCTTACCGTTTTCCTGGAGTGCACAGCATTCTTTACCTACTGTATGATGTGAAAAGCTTTTTTTTTTTGATTGCTTCAGACTCTTATTAATATTCTCAGATGTTAAGAATTGACTGTGTCCGTTCTTTGGTCAAAATACAGAAGGGATGATTTCCCAATCCTCTCATCACATTTCCATCATGTGTGCTTGACTAGGGACATAAGAGCTGCCCACAAGAAAGGCCGTTATATGTGTTACTCTGCCTCACTGTGTTAGAGCTTAAGATGATCTAGACACACTTAAGAGAATTTATATCTGTTCATTATTACCTTAGCAAAAGAGTCGGACTCATAAGACACACTTAAATCTGTGTATTTCCGTGTACTTTCTGTAGCTGAAACAATTACCAAGCATAATTTCACATTAAAATATACTTATTATAATAATTAGCATTTTCACCCTTATTCAGTTTTACAGGGAAATTCCTTATAAAGCGTCCAAGTTACATTTAATTTGAACAGGGATGTGTTGTAAAAAGCCAGATGCTCTGAAAAGAAACAGAGACAGGCTGATTTCTCCTGGGGGGTGAAAGATAGAGAAAGGAAACATGTTCTATCCACCAACAAATCTTGTTTTTAAAAAATCCCTCAGTTAAGCAATGTGTCTGTAGTGGTATCATATATATAATGGTACATACTTTACATTCCCCTATGACGTCACACTTCCTGGAAATTTGTAGAGGCGAAGGGAGACAGCGACGACTATATTTTACGCTTTGGCTCAGAGGCAAACAAGAGTTTTGTGCAGATATTGTAGGTGGGATCAGAGTGTGAAAATCACGTTGCTCTCTCCCTGCCAGTCTGTGCAGCCCTGACAGGCTTTGACAAAGGGAGCTGCAAGCTAACAGACTTGACAACAAGTGCCTGCGACAACCATACAAATTAAGGATGACTTATGATGAAGTATTGTGGTCTGAGAGGCAAGACAGAAAGTACCAGGACTTAATTTGTGTCAGACTAGCAATGATGGTAATGAATTCCTGCGGTTGGACTCTGTGCCAAGGTCTTGAAATTCACGCAGTGAAGATCCTGCATGTAGATTCCAAATACACCAGCGCTATCATTTATTGTTGAACCACTTCTTAAATGTATTGCTCTTGTTCCTTTATGTGAATCAATTCATTGATCTTATGTCCTTGTCAATTTTGTAAATACATGCTGTTTTTTGGTCGTAGCTCAGACCACAATTTTCAAGTTCATTTTATGCTATGAGGTTCTCAGGCAATGGAGGCTGATCATTTTATCCATACAATAAATGACCTTTTATTGAGAATGTCAATAGGAGGATCTGGTTACCTATGTTGAGGGAGAGGGAGGAACTTAATTGCTCCCAGTGAGTGCAGTCTGAGGACTTGATTAGACCTTGAACCACTTCTCATGTTTTTCATTTGTGTGGTGACGACCTTCCTCCCGACTGAAATCAGCCCGGGCTCATTCCATGTCCACTGCTCTCTGGAGATTCATGCCCCAGTGACTCCAACTGACTGCTGACTTCATTCTGGTAACTCTGGAAAAAAACAAAACTGTTAGCTCTTTAAAAAGCATTGAGTTCATTATATTCATTCTGAAAAAAAAATAGTATTAGTTTGTCGATGAACAGCAGTAAATTCTCTAAAATGCAAACAAAATTAATTTATGTAAAATCCTTCTCTAATTTGGTAGAAACCAAACAACTTCACTTTTTTATCACAGTGATCTCAGTTTGGAATTAAAGTCTTTATATTCAATAAAATAATCAGTTCAACCAAAGGCCAAATGTCTACAACATTTAAAAGCACTGAACTTCAAATCTTGACAATTTGTGATTCTTCGCTTTTAACTGAAAACACAATTGAATTTGCATATCTACCAGAAGATATGTTATAACAAGAGGGTGAACATGTTGATGGCAGGCAGAGCTGTCTTCTTTTAAAGCTGGTTTTGCTATTTTTATTAGATCAAGGAAATGCAGCTACAAAAAAGAAAGAAAAAAAAAAGGAAATCACAATTATAGCGCTCAACTGACCCACCTGCCATTAGCAAGATGAATTAGCTGGGTCCATGCTAGTGACAACAGCTACAGAGGGAAAATGATCCTGGTGCCTCATAGACCTGGGCTCCCAGACACCACCAGGAAGCAGACAGGGGCCGCTCGGACCCCAGAGACCTCGAGAGAGAGGGAGAGAGAGAGAGAGAGAAATAAACAAGATAAACACATTTACTAAGGCTGCGATTGTGTGGAAGAGTGATAGGGTTTACTTCTCGTGCAATAAAATTAATTATGCAGCACAGTGGTGCAGATTGTAGCACAGACAACATAGTGTATAGTAGCCACACACTGGTTACACTGGCTCTTTCCAAAAGCACATTGAGGCTTAATACAAAGAAATGTGAAAAGTCTAAAAGGGGTTTTGATGAATGCAAATGCACACAGGTGTTTGAATGACGCTGCCTACTTTACCAGTAAACTTACAATTATTCTTTTCCTGGTTTATCATGACAAACCAATTCCAGTAAGTTGAAGGGCTGCGGTATTAATAGGTGCTGCTGTTCACAACATACAGTTGCAGTCTCTAGCTACAAATGAAGCATATTCTTAGCTTGATTGGTTACCATTGACCATCACCATCTAATGTTGGTAAATTGTAGGGACCAATGCACAGAGATGAGCTGACTGAATACAAAATAATAATATAATTCATTAGAAGATATTTTTAAATAGAAGCTATTTATTGCTCTATAGGATCATATGTATTGTTCCAAACATGTGGTGTATCATAAATAGATTTTCCACACTCTTTAATAATCTGGCCACCATACTACCTTAATTTACAAAACACACCCTCTTTTGTTTTTTGGGTGTTGTAATGTTTAAAGCTGCATTAACTGTTATTTTTTGGCAACATGGGGGCAGCGAAAATAAGCTTGAACACAACACTGACATATTATCTCCTTATAAAGTTGTTACGAATGTGTTAGCAAACAATTTCCTATTTACACGTCCAGCAGATACAGATTAGCATTAGCATTTATTTGAAATTGTGAATAGAAATTGAATTGTTTCTGGCCACCTGATGAATTTAAGTCCAATATTCATCTACTATTAGATCTGTTTTGCTCTCCACCAAAACCTGATTGAAATATCTAGCTCTTTTGCTACTAAATGCTGTAATACGCTTTGTCTGTGTGCTGTTTGGTATTGGGCAGGTAGCATTCAGTGGGTATTAGCTTTTTTGCTGGAGCGGAAAACAAGTCTGATGAGGGTGGCCAGACTGAACCAGTATAGTTGCAGGTAGGGTTTGTCACTAAACACTGCTCATTTCACATGCAAATAGTCAAGTTATCACTTGCAGGAATTTGTTTTTGGCACATCATGGAAACAACAGTACACAGTGCCAGCAGCATTACATATTACACAATATATAATAATCACAATACACAAGGATGAACAGGGATTTGATATAAAGATGCAGAATTCAGAGTCCTTATTGCAACTCGAAGATGATCCATTGTTAATAAAAAAAATATTGATTATAGGTGCTTTAAGGTTAGGATAATGGTAATCTCAGATAAGCCTCTGTCTTGTTGAAATCACAAGATTGTTGAAAGAAGGCAGAGACACACATTTACAAAGGTAATGGAATCAAGAAAATCTTGAGAAATGATGGAAAAGTGAAACATACCTTTATCCTGTAATTACATATGTGGCCACAGTGGCTGCTGTGCAGCACAAATTATACTGTATGTGCTTGCTTCAAATGTGCATAAAACTAAAATTTTTAAATTGCATTGAGAACAATACAGCAATATAATTAGGGTGCAATCATGCACTTTGTAAACACATAGCAAAGGTGTAGTCAAAAGGTGACTTTAAAGACCAGTGTTCATCTCAGAAAGCTTAACAACAGTCTCAGTTATAAGTGCAATTTCATATCTAAATTTAATTTACCTGCCTGTAGTTTTAACATGAGGGCCAGATGTGCACTAGGTACTATGATGCAGGATATTACCCAAGTGCTGTTTTTTGCACATCACTGGACTAAAGTGACAATAAGCCAAAAGTCATGACCAGAGATCTGTGGGAAAAAGTCCACATAGAGTGCAAGCTCACTTTAACACATTTCCTCTTCATGATACTATTCTCACATGGTCAATATCTGTATGCTTGTTAGGTTTGATGGCCAGCAGTGGTAGAATGACTGATGGCATGTAAAATATGACATCATGCCAGTGGGCAGCTTTTTTGAGCTCTGCACCAGTGAGGTCACTGGTCTCCTTAATGACATCCTCAGGGTTCTTCTCTACAGTGCAGGGTCTCCCCCTCCACCCAGTACAAGGCCCTAAACACTTAGCTAGCCTCTCATTTGCTCATTGCTCATTGTTTTTCATCAATAGTTGAGGATAGATGCAGATAATCACAAAGAATTTATAGTGTTTCAATATGCTTTGTTTACACAATGACCTCTCTACTCCAAACAGTAGACATATTGTGATCAAAAGCATATATGTAATTTATGAAAATGATCAGGATGTAACATTAACTGATTCATATAAAACAACAAAATACATTCCTTATAAATTAACAATAATTTACTACAATTTCTTTTTAGATTCCACAGTTCACCACCACATACCACATTAGGTGAATTTCAAAAATGACACATGCTTTTACAATTTTAACTATGTGATGACATGCATCCTGGTGGCTTGTTTAAGATGAAATGTCTCATACATGTCCCTGTGAGAGAAAACCGTGTGATGATGTTTGCTGAAGCTAAAGCTCTGGTTGCTGGACAAATATGTCCTCAGTATACCCGCCTCACATCTGTATTTGTTCTGCTCTGAATCATAGGTGGCCCAAAGCTGTCTTGATAAATAGCTACTCCAGGCAAGTATGGTGTATGCTCTCTGACACTATAGGTCACATAACCTTGTTGTCGGGACTAAGACTAATGCAATGTGAAGTGTCAAGTTATTATACTGAAACTAGACTGTGGAGCGGAACCTGAGCCACTGTGGTGATAGCAAGTAGGTGAAACAAGGCAAGGTGAATGTAAAAAGGTCATAAAAGGGGGAGATACTGAGCAAATGAGAGGGTATGGAAGGGAAAATATTCGATACTAAGTGGGTCTTGTTGGAGGTGAAAAGAGGCACCGAGGTTCTTGGTAGTCGACGTAAATCATAATTGGCTGCTCTGAGCTGGAGCGATGCAGAACACAATGCTGACTTGGTAGTCGCACATGATGCCAGGAAGGGAACGTGTTTGTTTATTTCAGGAGAACTAAATAATGCAGTAATAATCCACCTCACCATGTCTCCCGAGCAAATGCCTCAGCACCTGTCAAGAATTTGCAGTATGTTGTCTATTGAGAGAGTTGCAAGAAGAAAACATGTTATTATTACAAAGCCAAGTAAACTAAAGTAATTGTCTGCAGATGGCAAAAACAAGCCACAGCTGTTAATACAGTGTGAAACATAAGATATGAAATATAAATGTTGCAGCGAGGGACTGAGAACAAACTGCATCAGACCAAAAGCTAATGACTTCCCATTACACAATGTAGCCTATAGCCACACTGCACTAGATAGTGCATAGAGGAAGGAAAATGTGTTGCAAAAATTAGTTGTTATTTCAAGTAATTACCAGAATCAAAGCAGCTGGGTGGTGAACCTCAGATTTGGATCGATTTCAATAAAAATGAACATTTCACCGATTTATTATGAAGGGCAGTGTTGTGCAGTAGTATTTCATTTTCATCACGTACTTTTGGACAATGTTGTGTGCTCTAAATAATTATAATGAACGTGATGAAAGGATCTCAGTGAAGAAGTGAAGTTCTCATGATTAAAGCAGTAGTTTAACATTTTGTGAAATACGCTTATATGCTTTCTTGTGATGAGTAGATTGATACCACTCTTATATCACCTCTAAATACGAAGCTACAGCAGCAGCTGGTTAGCTTAGCTTAGCGCAAAGACTGGAAACAGGGGAAACAGCTAGCCTAGCTCATCTGCTTTTACACATAGAACACAGTGGGAATACACAGAAGCATCCAAATATACTGTAAGTAATGATTGGTACTTTTGCAGCTGGGAAGAAGCACTAAGCGTTACTGTAGGAACAAGTCCATGGTGTGTTCATTTCAGAGTCTACTGTAGTTGCACCCAGAACAAATGACTGCTCCATCCTCTCTGTAGACTCTCGGAAGTGTAAACCTATTGCTGAAACAACTCCTGTGCTGCAGCAGCAAACTGTGATGTGGGTGAACAACAAAGTTCACCCAGATTATAAACCTCAAATATAACTCTGACTGTAGAGTTCCTTCAGCAGCTCAAAACTATTCTATTTGCAGAAGCTGTTGATAATCTTTCTCAGCGTGTTGTCATCCTCTTTTGAATCATCCCACTTCCACCATGTTAATATGTAGCATTAACAGGCCATTTTATGTTTTTTGGGGAAAGAAGTCATGAACATATTGTCACTTTATGCCTGTTTTAAAGCTTGTAAATGAATTTAGTCTGTTGTCTGGTGTACTTATTCAGTGACCCACTTGCCTAATCTTGATTAACAATTTGGCTCAGCTGCTCTGTCTTTTTTCCAGAAATTGACAACAGCATCATTTGTTTTCCAGTCACAAGCCTTAGATAGAAAAATAAGAAAGTGTTTTGTGTAACTGGCACTTTTAAGTCTTGACATGTTTTCAGGGTGCAATGAGCCATGTTGGCATTGTGTTAATGTATTATATCCCTGCCTCTAAATCACAGAAATGACCCTTATTCATTTATTTAAAAACTTTAAGGATCAAGTAGGAATTTTAATCCAAAGCAGATGCTGCACCTCTATAGATCAAATTTAAGAGCTGTCAGCACAGTCAGTTTTATATTACGGCACTTGAACCTTTTGTGGCTTTATATGAACCTGAGCTTCATAACCTCCATAATGTTACATCTATCAGCCTCAGCCACCTCCACCTGCTTTGAATGTTATACAGTCAATGTTGAGATACACGGCTGACTGATGACATCCTCATGAAGCCAAATTGAAAGGTTCAAACCTTAAATAACTGCAGCCATTGATTTAATAAAGTTACATGATACAATTATTGAATTTTTATTGTGCGATGTGTGTGTGAAAGAGAGAAAGAAATGGACAGAGACAGACAGAAAGATACTGTTCTTGTTTTTTTTTCTGCTGTTTTCTATTTTCTGTGACTTGGTGTCAGGATATTTGAGCAGCACAAAGGCAGCCCTTGCTTGCTGACACGCGTCTGCTAAGAGGTAAGGCAAACATCTGTCTCCTGTCACAAGCCTTCACATGCCTGCTTTTGCCCAACAAGGTATGATAAGCCACCATCAGTTCAGAGACGATGCTACATGTGATCCTGAAGCAATATTCGAGCACCTAAAATGGGTGAATGGGTTGAAATGAAATTGAAAATGAACTTCTAAAGATGTAAGGAGAGGTAGGATCAAATGTTAATTAACTCCACTGTTTTAAGCTCAAAGGCCACTCAGGACTCATCTCTTAATAGAAGTCAGCGCTGCTGTGGGGATCAGTGCAGGCGGTCTCTGGTCCATTATACTCCTTCTCTGTAAATCACACTACTGTACACTACTCTCAGGCTCATGTATCCAGCTTGATGAGCATCTAATGAAGCAAGAATTCAAACAGTGGAGTATTCCAGAAAGAAAGATTAGCAAGTTAACCAAATCTGTTAAATTGAAATTAAGGGAAATCCAGCATTTTCTGTTCCAAAACAGTTAAACTGGGTAATGTAAAGTATAAAATGTAAAGCCTCAGCAAAGCATGTTAGCTAACTTATTTGCTTTTCCTTTTTTATACAGTGCCATATTTGTGTGTTTTAATACAATTAGATTTAAAATTAAAATGAAGATAATAATATCTAAATATGTTCATGGCTACATCACACTATGACTATTATTGTCAACATTTATTCTTATTTCAGATGCCATATTGCATGAGTTGAGTGTGATTAAAGAAATACATGTAGTATTGTTGTGTCACTGGCAGCTGACTTCATTCTTAAAGCACTATTACGTCCATGTAGGTTTTCAAATACATGAAAACTCTTGCTTGAATATCTTGCCTATAATTGTCAAACACACAAAGGATTCATGCTATTAAACCCAATACTTTAAGTGCATGAACACACTGAGCTAACAATGCATTACCTAATGTCTGTATGAGTTTTGTTCCATTATGTCCACCCTGCTGAGCCACAATATACATTCACTTTGGTTTTCTGATACCATTTACAGCAGGTTTCCTGTGGTGGAGAACACTGCATCTGTCTATTGAAATCTTTGCCCTCTTCATGGGGAATTGGTGTGTTTTGGGCTTCACATCTCTGATACAGTGTGTGTTTTAAAATCAAATACATAAGTGATCCTGATGGTTGAAGTACCTGATCACGTTAGCTGTTAGTTTGTGAAATGATGTAAACAACTGTTTAGTGTTAACTGAAATAAGCTCTCACAATAGCCCCATTTATTTCTGTCCTGTGAACTATAATCTATTGGGTTATGATGTTTTATATTCTTTTTGTGACTCCACTCAGATTAACCTATTTTTTCCTTACAGAAAACACTAATTATTCCATCAAATCCAAAGTGAATGTTACTGCACACATTGTTGATGTTTTAGGTGGGTTTTGTGTGTATATCACACTGCATATAGAGTCACATTTATAAATGAAAAATACATGTATGGCATCTTATGAATTTCTGTTTGAACCTCCTACCTATTAAATTTAGCAATAACGTTGATTCAATTACAGCTTTTTATATTTTAATATAAACAATCTCTCTATTGAAACACAGTATAACATGGGTCTGTGAACAATGCACTATAAGCAATAAATCAAACTGAAAAAATTACATTCTATATTTAATCTAATATGAACTCTACCTTAATAATATAAATGATATCTTTCTCTGATTTAATTGGCACTTGCTTGGTGCATATTGCTAATGTAATTCTGGATTTCCATATTTAATGATGCATGCTTTTCATGGTGAATTTTACTTAGAAAATGTCGTATTTAATGAACCTTAGAAAAGTCTCTAATAGGCATAATCTCAGAAAATGTTCCTTCTTTATTTAAAAGGTTCTGAGGCCAATTTTGCTGAGTGCAGTACTTAAAATCCAATAGTTGAAGTCTTGAGGAAGCAAATGTATCTATTTGTAAAGGTAGAATGAGCAAATAGATTATAATCCAAATGGCAGAGTACAGCAGAACTGGACCTCAGACTCCAAATGCTTTTATAATTCCTGTGAGAGGAAATATGTATGCATATGCACACTCCATTATTATTAGAAAAGAATAGTCTTAAACAGTATTGCAATGGAGCATACTAGCATGTGTGCATGAACTTAATGGTAATTAAAACATTAGAGGAATGCTGCACAATCTCCCCAAAGCAGGATTCAATCATTATTAATAATAATTAAAATAAATAATGATATGTAAAGTAGTTTGGACATCTGTGGCATGGGTTTCAGGTATAAAGATATGATTTTCACAGAAAGGTGTTCAATGAATTTCTGCACTGGTTGAGTGGACAAACATGCTCTCTCGGGAAACCGTCTGTGCATTGCGCTTGAATTAAACTCATGCTATGCTGTTACATCTCACTTGTCTTTTTCCTGTCTATCTACACTTGTGTGTTGAAATCAAAACAAATTATACACAAAGGCTCAAAAATTCAAATTAGCTGAACACCATGAATGGTGATATCCTTGATTTGCTGCAGTGTACAAATACGGTATGTTTCAGCAATATTTATACTGTCAAAAATCCAGGAGGGTCCATGACTGCGAGACATAAACACTGGACACAAGCACAGGAGAGGGAGACAGGAATGAAGAACTCTGCTGAGAAAATGAGAATAAATGGATGTCAATTTCCATGTGGAATTGGTAACCAATGATCCATTAAGGCAGCCTTTCCACAACAGACAGACAAAATAGCCTGAATTAGAAGTGCCTGACATTTCAGTTAATTGCACTAACAATGTCAGCTCCACAGTAGCTGCAAACCAGGTTAAGTCCTCACCTTCTTAAATCCATATGAAACAACAACCACGTACAGAGCTTATACTGTATGTGCAAGGATAACGGCAAATGATGAATGAATTACTTGAAATATTGTATTGACATGAATTATGTTTTGATAAAATTCTGTAAATAAGGAAAATACACAAGAGGTGTTGTTAAATTATTGACTGGTGCTAGCTTAAATGAGTTCATAGTTAATATTATTGGACAGGTGCAGCACTCCTTCCATTAAAATGTATCCTTTACTGGCAGTTTATGAAGAGGAAAAGTGCCTCTCATACTGACTTAACAAACATGAAAGAAAACACAACTTGCTGTCATGAAAGCAAAAGGTTTATTCATGTTTGAAATTACACAACTACCACAAGGAAGACTTTTCAGTCCAGGGTGTAGTCTGGTTAGAAAGTAACACTAAACATCTTTAATACATTAGAATCACTGCCACAAATCATTTGTCATGACTTTTCAGTTTCAGAATCACATACAATAGAAAAAAGAGAAAAGAAGGTTTGAACCCTGTTGAACAGAGCTGGAAATATACAGTTCTGAATACTGAAACCTCTATGCATTACAGTTTTTATAGTGATTTTTTTTCTTTCTTTTTTTGCATGATTTAGTAACAAGATGAGCAACATTCAAAATGTTTTTTTTTCTTCAGTATTTACAACAGTTTTACTGTTTGGTGTTAATTTATCAACAATGTTCATCGCACCACCTTCATAAAAGCCACAGACCAACAACTTCTTCACCCCCCCTCCCCATCTACTTTTCATGGTATTAATATTGTTATCATTTTCATTTTTTTATTTTTGTCGTTTTAAGCTGCAATACAGCAACCGCATTTTATTAAAAGATTAAAATATACATTAGATTACATAGAGAATGAGGAAGTTTACAGTGTTACAAGATGTAATCAAAATAACTACATAAAAAACATTAAATAAAGGCAACAAAAGAAAAACTATGGTGGTGATATTGTTTAGAGGTAGTAAGTGAGCACTCTAAGCTACAGAAATGTTGGAAATTGTTTGTTTCTATGAATTTTAATGAGGTAATAAAGCTGTGTATTGATTGGTGGGATGTATAATTACTCTTAAGCTATATTATGTACAATTTTTCGTATGTAACAGGGCCTGATCCTGTGTGGCATGAGGGAATGTAATGTATCTACTGTGGGGGGGTTTGTTGATTTCCATAAGCAGTACAAAAAAAAAAGAAAAATGTTTACATATGTACATACTAAACATCAAATTATAAAATATGGAATGGTGTCATGTTATAGTCAAGCAATCAATTACACTTCTTTATGTTCCAGACTTTGAATAGTCATTTGCTTGTACTAATGTATACGGCTGTAAGGCAAAATAAATCTCGAAAGTAACTACAAAGCTGCCATTGAGCTGTCAACAGTAGCATTGATGAGTTGCTGAACAAGATTGCAAGCACATTACAGTCAAATAAACAGCTGCTTTAATCTATGTATTGTAAGAACTGAAAGAGAAAGCAATTATCAAAATGGAAAACGGTAATTAAATCAAGAATCAGATAAATGGCCATTTAAAATGTCATAAAATGTCATGTAAAATACACACAAGTGTCATCCAGTATTTTGGGTTCAGAGGAGATAATTATCCTGAAAGTTTACTGAGTAACATCCGAGGGCTGTTTTATATTTTTACATGTGTGTGCTTACCCCTACAACAAACAAATAAGAGCATGGTGATTTATGTAGACAGAAAGAAAACACTGAACAATCAAGAAACACTGGGTGTTCATGACGGAGAATGTCATTTGCGTGTGCGGCATGGTCGTGGGACATTTTAAGGTACAGGAAAATGGATCTGTTGTGAAAAGGTTTTGTATATCCTCTGCTGTTGGTCAGCCAGTTAAAGAGTCCATGCCCAGCTTGAGGCTAAGATGCGTTATTAGCGGATCAATTCGAGGTATCGGAGTGCACACTTCCAGGTCCTTCTGTCGGAGATATTACAGAAGACGGAGTCGTTGCATCTTGCCATCCCCCATTAGCCTAAGACATAAACAGGAAAAGGTTGAGATTACAATCACATTCTCTGCAATATGTACAATTTAATACCCAAAATGTAACCAAACACTCAAAAAATGGAGAGACTTTGAGATTCTGGTTGCACTTATGTGTCAGCTGATATTTAAATGTTTTGGACGCAGTGATGCCGTGTGATTAGTCCAGACTCTTAGCACTCTTTGCAATTCAGTAACATCAGCAAAGAGACTCTTGGAAACAAATTTGTCTCCTGTCCCGACCAATGGGAGCAGTCCCTGAAATCAGTGTCTAAGCAGATTTCAGCAGCGGCCGACAGCTTGTCGCTACATATTCTCCTGTCAGTCAGGAAGAGGGAGGGCTCGGGCTGGGTGAGGTGGGGAGAGCTGAGTGAAAGTGACAGGGCAGGGCCTCTCCAAGAGAGCCAGTCTTAGCCAGCCTGACTTTGCTTTGCTCCAGGCATGACCTAGCCTTTACAGGATCCTTCTACGTCACCGCCAACAAAGCTAAAGGTTAGTCTATGCTAATATATCTATAAGGCTCTTTCTGGGTTGTTGCTACAAAATAGGAGCTTTGCAATAACTGGACTTATTCGAGAATATTATATTAGTGTAACTAATTTCATTTTGATTCTCTTTTTGTCACATGTGAAGGTTGGTTCAGTACCGTCAGCTGCTGTTTTAGCAGGGATTGTACAGAGCTCTGGTGAGCCACTAGGCACAGGTCTACACTGCACATGGAAGTGAGAAACCTTGTGAGAAAGTGAAAAACACTTGATCCTGCTGGGAGTTGACATATCTAAAGAGCTTATAGCAATAAGGCTTCAGCAAAGCCAAAATGACACCAAAAGCACTGAATGCTGGCACCATCCTCCACCATTTGTTTATATAAAATGTGTTAACTGTTTTTCACAGAATATATATATTTTCATTTTCCAGTAAGATTGCTGCAAAATTCATAAATTTAATGCTTAAGCTTTAAATAATATCAGACTGTGAATATGCGTGCATTTTACCCAACAGGCATAACAATATAAAGTGAGCAAATACTGAGCTTCTGATATAGTGAGCAGAGAGAGAGAGAGCTGTCTGATGCTATTTCTCTCTCTCTTCATCCTCTCTCATCAACGAAATTAATCTTTACTCTGATAGCTTCAGATTATGCGCTGCTTTACAAAAAGGCGCCATATCAAACCTCATCAAGGAAGATGGAATTCATGTCTGGAAAGAGCTGCAGGCGATCACATGTTCATATTTTATCATGAAGATAAGGCTATGGAAAATTCTGTGAAGCATTTCAAAATAGCTAAACGCAACAGATACCGTGCAGAGAAAGCCTTTTTTCATCTCGTTTTGGCTTGAGTCAAACAAAGTATTAAAAGACGTCTATTAAAGTAAAGCTGGAGGTTCCTTACCCCTGCCCCGCAATATGCTTTATTAAATGTTACTTTTACTCGTGTCAGGTGGCAAAGTGACAAGATGTTTACAGCAGCTAATATTTTACGAGCCAAGCTTCTTTAGGAAGCCAAAACACGTGCAAAGATGGGTCTACCTGTATGTGTGCAATGCAATATAATGTACTACACAGTCATTAAATATGATTAAAAACGGTGTAGCGAATTCAGAACAGCATGAACTCATGTCACACACTCTTACCAATGTATATGTGAAACCAATAAAACCTCTACTTACATTTAAGCCATGTGGACTATACATTGTGTTTCCCCCAAGAGCATCATTGTATCCTGCCGTCTGACTGATAACATGGCGCAGGGTATCCACCTGAAGGGGACAGACAAGGTGGACAGGCTGGTCAAGTCGGTGTCTCGCAGCAGGCCAACACTAACTGTAAACATGCTCAGTGAAGCAACAGATACTGACTAGTGTGAAATCACAAAGGGACTCCTGAGACACCAAATGTACTAACCAGATTTGCAACACAGCTAATAGATTTTCTAATGAAAAAAAAAAAAAAAAAAAAAAAAAAAGGCATACTAAAGTTACTAGCATGCTCAAATCCATGGCATCTGCTATAGTGGCTATGGATTACTAAATAAAAAACAAAAGCATAAGTGACAAAAACATAACACATACACTATGGCTGTTTTAAATTAGTTTTTATTTTTTACCTTAATCATGAATAAGCATAGATTGTTTTCATAAGTGCATGGTTGCGATTGTGTGTCGGTTGCGTAGCTGCGTTAAAACTTACAAAATGGAAGACATCAACAACAAACGATAACAAGATGAGACAGGAAGATAGCAATATAGAATACAGAAAAAAGGGGAAAACACAGTACCAAAAACCCAATACCAACCCAAGAGCTCAAGTCAAAGCCAAATGCATTCACAAAATGTTATTTAAGATGTTTGGAATAGTAATCAGGAAATTGCTTTGCGGCATGATACAGCAGTGGGGTGGGATTATATTTTGGCTGCCAAAATATTCCATCCAAAGCGAAATAGTCAGTAAACACTTTGTTCACATCAGTCGGAGGTATCGGAGGCCTCACGGTGGTAATTTGAACTGCCCTCGCATGAGCAGCATGGTTTTTCTTATTTTCTATTTTTGGTTTAATGTGCTTCAGACTGCACTGTGGATGGCTCAGTACACAGGCAAGACAAGGACAGCTCTCTGCACTGGTAGTCAGGAACTGTCCCTGATTGTTGATCCTACCTGTGACTGTACATTGGCTCCGACTTGTGCCCCTTGGTAAGAATCCCCATTCAGACTCTGCATGCTCAAGAACATGTCCCCAGAGTTTGGGAGGTTAAAAGAACCTGAAGAACCTGGAAAGGGAAGATGTAAGTAGCTGAATACATGAGAGGGCTATAAAGGGAAAGCACACACACGCACACGCACAAATAACGCAGACACACACACCACGCATGTGTCTGCATACACAGACCCAACTCAAGCAGACACATAGAAATACACTGAAGAAAAGACTCCCATAAAGCAAGCAACTACAAGGGTTAGGGAGGAAAGGAGGGAGAGCAAAGAAACAAACAGAAGAGGACGATATGCAGAAGGACTGTAGAGGATATACAGATCTTTTTACAGATGCGGTGGGGACACAAATGAAATGAAAATCACATGACACAAGGGACCGGTTCTATATGTGGTTGGTCGCTTAAGCTCCCAATTGTTCCACATCACCTACTTCCAATCTAACGTTGGCGGGAGGTATCACATGGTAAATGACAAGGACAATAAGAAGCTTATGAAAAGACCAGTACCAGTAAACATGTTGGTTAAAAGAGTGTTTTTGCTCTCTGCAGAATCCAGCTGAAACTCTTCATCTTTCATCTGGAATCCTGGGTGCAAGAAAAAGGGACCACTTCATAAGCTTACCACATCCCGACGCAGGTCATCCTAGTCCATTACATTACTCATTATACCGGACTAAATATGCCCTTTTAGGCTTTGTGTTTTTATATGACTTATTTAATATGAATTGCATATAATGTCATTTTGATATAATAATATCATTGTATGTAAAATGCTCCCAGCAATTATGTTTACCCATATTTAGCAAAAAAGCACTACCATTCACTGGAACTACATACCATTACATTACAAATGACAGGAAGTTGACAGAAAGTCAAGGGAAAACAAATCCCATGGCATCATTCTGAATTCTCGCTTTTTTTTATTTTGCCAAAAATACATGTGTTCTTGGTTCACAAGTCAGGAACGCTCTCTTTATGCATGAGTTTGCTTGGCATCAACTGTCTTATAGACAGGAGACACTGTGATCCCCAAGCTGGGAGCAGAGCCTGTCACTCTTGCCTGTGTGAATGGTGCATGAGAGAGTGAGGCAGGTAGGCAGCAGGTTAAGGGCTGAGGTAGAGGGCAGATCTTTTTTTTTTATTTGTCTTTTGTCTATATGCAGGAGTGCCTACCGGAGTTAGGTGTGGTAGGGGAGTTGGCCTGGCTGTTCTGCACTGCAGCGGCTGCAGCGTGTGCTGCATTTACAGCAGTCTTGGCAGCATACAGGTTGGCTTCTTCCTGAAACTTGCCGATATTTTTCTTGTACCGGATCCTTTTGTTGCCAAACCAGTTGGATACCTGTGTGGGAGAGCAGAGGGAGGAGGAGCAGAGGAGTCAGACGTCAAGCAGCCACAGCACCGTGCACTGAGCAGTGTGATTGTTTCAAGATGTCATGTTTGGGTCCATCAAGTACCCAATTCCCAGCCCCTGCAGTAATGTCCACCGGGTACACAAGCTAATTAAGCCATAATCAGGAGCCACTTGTGTCTTCTCATGGATGGGAGCATGACATGCTCTCAGTTCTGTCTCCTGACAAAACTAAAACACAAGGGGCTCCTACTGCATAGACACTAAAGTTATTGTATTATATGTATGTATATATATATATATATATTTTTTTTTTTTTTCATATCAAGGCCTGTTATTAAAGATATAAATCTTAATGTTTCCCCACTTGTGAAATATATATTTTATCATATTTACTCTCTACAGGTAGGTTAATATTTTACTAAAATACTTACATATTAAAGCATGCATACCACCTCATAATATAATAAACTGTTTCCTTTCATTAATGGCTGGCATGAGCACCATTCTTACTGGAAGTGCTTTAATTTTGATAATAAAAACTTTAATACAGCCATGAGACATTTGTTTATATGTCTTGGAGTGTGTGCGTGTGTGTGGATATGTGTGTGTAATGGGGAGGTGGGGTGGGTCGTGTGCTCAGTGATTCAGAAAGCAACTTTTGTTTATAATTATCAAAAACAAGAGTTAGAGGCTAAAGACCTGTAGACATGAGAAGCAGTAAACACAGATTATTGGGGCAGTCAGAGTTAATTGGTGTGTTAAAAAAAAGAAATTTTTACCAAAGAGAAATGGAACTCTAAAGGCAGGAGGCAAAATTATTATATGAAACTGGGTATATTCAGATTTGGAGCAGTTGGGCACGCTAATTTTGTTGAATTGAAATGATGACATCTAACATTAGTCAGAGACTGAAAAGTTGTATGAACCTTATGTGTGAATGCTGGCTCTGCAATAACAGTGGAATAATAATGAGATGATGCTTGCTTTTAATGGTCCTATAAATTAGAGTGTCTTGTCGCGGTACTGCTGCCCCCCTCTCAGGCTCTGCAGCCCACGGCTGGACCAGCCAAAGAGCAGCTGCCCCTAATGACGCTTTATTTAATTTCCACCCATGTGCTTAAATTTTAATATCCCCAGCAGCCCGCCAATGTTGTGGTGTAAAAACTGACTGGATTTGCAGGACATCAGATCATTTCTATCCTGCACGTCTCTGTGCTCTAAATCTTTAATATCTAGGCAATTAAAATTAATGACCATTCAGGCGAGGCCCACTGTTGGCAGGGTTTCCTTGACATCAATTGTTTGATGGGTTTACCTAGAGGTTAAACTAACAAGCAAGGTTTAATTGGAAGCAATGAAAGCCCTGGCCATCATCCTTTTTACTTAACCTGCTTATAGTGGATTGTAGGGCCAAAGACGATGCAATATTCTCGCTCTTTAAGACAGCTTACAAAGTGCCCACAAATGCCTGGAAATCATAGAAAATGTTTTCCCAACCTCATCAGTCTGTTTAATTTAACAATATACAAACAAATGTGTTAAACACAAGTAAATGTATTGAAATGTAAATTGTGAAGACATATTTATCATTAAGTGCGACTGTTAGCAGTAACAGACTTTACACTAGTTTACTTTTTGCCACATATTATTACTTTAACCAATGTGGCAGCGATGCAATCAAATCCTACAGATTTATAGTAAAATGTGAGTGATTATTTCAAGCAGTAACAGATGAAAGATAAACTTTTTGTTCATTCTGCTCTTATCCTTTGGGATAAAGTGTGTTATGACTTGATCCTACCACTGTATGGTGTTACAAGACTAAACAGACTCAGCAGTGTTGGCATTAAATCCTCTAGATGTTATACCACCCTTCTCCGTTCTACACACACATTTCTCTCCTGCCCACTGAACTCTGGCTTTAGTGATTCTCGGGTTCAGCTAAATATTGAACAAATGCAAGGCACTGTAAGGTGTGGAGCACAACCCAATCTACAGAACTAATTCCCTTTTATCTTGTGGCAGGCCATGCATTCAATTGACTCCTATGTGTGGTGAGAACCAGGTTGTGAGACTGAATTACCTGACATCAGCAGCCTCAAAGGCAGCGATTGTATAATGACCATGCAGACTCCTTGCAAGAACACGATACCGTTGCCTTCGTTGCTCCCCACCGGAGAGGCCGTGGAGCCGTAGTTAATAATTCAAACTATTTCACCCTATTTCAGGTCAATACTCCTCGCTAGTCAATGAAAGGTAATCTGTCTATGATCTCAATATATGAGCTTATAAAGCCCTGAGCCTTAAATACAAATACAAAAGCCGGTCTCGCTAGCTGTGATACCATCAATTATACAGGCTGCGTTAATAATGAATGATACCTCAAGTCTTAGTTTCTCTAAATTTACTATGATCTGAAATATTGAAAAGTGTCACTCAGAGGAATAAATCCTATCAATGTAGGTAATCTAAATTAATATCTGCATTGGGATCTGCTTTAAATGTTGAACACAGCGTCCCAATCACACAGATTATATCAGATATGTCTTCTGAAACATCCATAAACCCTAACACAAACCAAAGCCATCCAATCCCATGCTTTCATTCAGCACGGCACATGCAAGGTGACTGCGGAAATAAGACGCATCCTGCATTTAGAGAGCCACCTCTAAGTAATGTCAGCAGCTCATTTCATTCAATTTTTAGCAATAAGCAAGCAGGATTCAGTATTAGTCAAATCAGACAAATCAGATAATAATGTATACATTCAAAAATTCTGTTTGTTTGTTCATCACTGAAGCTTTTTCTTGAGGCCATTTGAAAAAATAACACTGCATCTGAACTGCAGGAATCTGGACTTGCACTCAGGGAAGTCGACAGTGCATCACTTGCATTTTAAATGATCCCTGTTAGAATGATGCAGGGTGTTTCGTCAGCGATGATGTATTGAGCAGAGCTGCGGACTGATATTGGCATACCATTCACGACGGATGGTTTTTACTTAATGAACTGCTTGTGTAATCAACAAAGCCCGCAAAAGAGTTTGGGGTGTTTGAAAAATGACTTAGCTGAGCCCTCGGAGTGGCCACAGCGAGTGGTTTGTGACTCTGAAAGGCTGGAGCACGGTGAGGGATAACACACTTACGGCGCACTCAGCATCATGTCGAGCCTCAGAGTTTGTTACTCACTTAAAATAAGCCAAAGCACCAAGAATAAGTCAATAAGAATGTCTGCCGTGGCCTCCGCTCGTCGAGGAATACACCACTAATGGGGCCTAAGATGAGTTCAAGTGAATTTTTAAAAGCCCTCTAATTTCTGCATAGACTGATTTGTTCTCATGGGAACTCGTACAGTGGCCTGTTTAGCGAGGCACTCAGAAATCAGAGTGGAGCTCCATTTGTGAGGGTCGGTGCCCATTTCTTTAACTGCTATGAAGCACACAGTGACCGGAGGTGGGCGGGGGGGGGGGGTTAAATAAACTCAAGAGCGCAGTTTGAAGATTCAAAAGACCACACAACCTGTCGACGCTCTACAACAAACAAAAATAATGTAGTAAACAATAGCAAAAAAAGTGGAATTTCATGTGACACATTTTGTACACACAGAATATGGTGATAACATGGGTGTGGTTTCAAAATATGAATTAATCAAAAGTAGTCTGTGTACTTGTGTGACTTAAAGGTGGGATGTGAATGCTGAAAAAGTCTTATCCACTCTTTTTTTTTTTTTTTTTTTTAAATGTAAATTTAAATACTGTCATTTATGATAACATGAGCATTGAACCAGTAGTGTGAGGGAGGGAGGTTCTGTGCAGTGAAAAACTGTGAGTCTATTACATACATAAATAAACAAAGGAGGTACAAAAAAATGAAAACAGTGGATCAGGAGAAGTTATGACATACCTGTGATACTGTGATGGTGCTTCCCACCCCCTGAAGGCAAAAAAGAATGGGCTTTTACAGTATCTGACTCTTCATGACTACACTCAATATACCCCTCAACACCCCCTCCCCACACAGAACAAAACACTGCAGATTAATCGTTATTGTATAGATTAATGTTTCTCTGATATCGTGTCTCATGAGGACAACCATAGAACAATAGAGTATAAAAAAATCTAGATAGTAGTCACAATCATAGCAGGAAAGGGAGAGCACAGGATAATAATACTTTGGATGTGGGGGTTAGGTGTGAGAGATATTGCCTTCAGGTTTACCCAACAAGGAGGCTAGGCTATATATATATATATATATATAAAGTGGGAAAGTCACATCTTGTAAAATTTAAAACATAACTGTGAATTAGCAGAGTTCTGCAAGGTCACTTGAACAGCAAACATACAAAAAACAAATACCCAGCATCAACAGCTTTTCTTACAGTAATGGATGATGCCATTTTTTTTCTTCTCAGCTTATGACCTGAGCGACTGACCAGGCAACAGAGAGAGCACACATGGTGGATGGGAATGAGAGGGGGAAATGGCAGGGGACCCAGCGTTGGGCGGCTAAGGAAGGACAGCATAGTGCTTTGATTGAGGCCAAGATGATATAGGCCTCCCCTCCCTGTGGCCCTGCTCTGACTGACTGGGACCAGCCTTGACTGAAGCATCATTAGGCAGTCACAATGTCAAGGTTAGCTAAGGACATTGTGTCTTGGTGGTGTGACCTTCGGTAACTATCCCTCTAGGCTTCAGCCTTTCCCACCCTGATTACCCACCAGCTACTATTAGTTGAGCAGTACCCACCTGGGAAACTGTGATGCTGCACTTCTTGGCCAGCTCCTCTTTAGCCTCCTCGCTTGGATATGGGTTGCTGAGGTGCGAGTAGAAATATTCATTCAAAATTTCCGTCGCCTGCTTGCTGAAGTTTCTCCTTTTCCGCCTGAGTGGGGAGCAAAACGAGAGAAAGGCCGAGCAAGCCTATTAGTGGGACCAGCATTAACTCATCCATTTGGATCGCACAAATTGCACAATCAATCTCACACATAAATGGTGAAAATAATGAGGAATGGGCTCTAAGGGCCCTCAGGAGCAGAATATCGTGTCCTGCTCCAAGAGTCTCATCAACACACAGAAGACCAGACTCCAACCAATAAACTGACAAGCACACACACACAAACAAAAACACACGCACGGAAACCACAAAACACATACAATGTTTAATTTGGTCTGTTGGTCTCCAATCTCCAGTCCAAGCGTGTAATGTGTAGAGTTTAGTGCAGCGGATGGGTGGGCTTCGTGATGGAGCGCAAAGCCCAGTCGGAGTGCATCTCGGTACATTATAGAAATCATGGCATGCACAGTTGAGCATTGTTCCTGAAGTGCCACAGCCCCAGGGATCTCCAGTAGAAACAAGCAAACTCTAACTAGATCTGGGTCCCCTTCTCTCCCAAGGGCACTACTTATCATGTTGTTGAGCATTTGCTTATTTTGCCTTGTTTACTGCACTTCACACAGGCAGTGGGCAGCAAATGTGCTTCCACTTGGGTTATTTGGCCCGAACTTGTGCCGCTCTCTGCACAGCACCCACTGCACCAAACTGTTAGTGATTAGAGTAATCCACAACACCTGCTGATGACCTCTCCTCCATCTATTACACATGACTCGGTCCCCATTTCATTTGGTCTTAACTGCTCTCAGGTGTGAGGGCATGATTGTCTTGAAAATGGATAAGGCATGGAACATGGACATAATTAAGACCATGCATCTCTGTAGTGCTCATACTGTGTGCTGTGCCAGAAAAGTGAGGAACAAACTTTAGACCTGCACGCAGACTAAAAATGACCTCACCCACTGGATTTGTCTATATGGGTCATATGGAAACAGGTAAAGTTTCTAGATACCAAATACACACTCACTTACACACAGACATATGCGCACATACACACACTGACCTGGCATCAAGGAATCTGGAGCGCAGGATCATGACAGCCTCACAGGTGCTCTGTTTCAGTTGCATCTGGATGGAGCTGAACTTACGGTGGATGATTCCCACCATGCGCTCAATCTCTTTGGGAGAGATGGGCCGCGTGCGAGACTGTTCCCTCAGCAGGTTCATCACATGGGTAGTGAATTCGTTACATGCCTGCCGAGTGAAACGGACAAAAACAAAAACAGCAAAAAAAGTGAGTTTTGTAAATATCACAGCAGTGAGCTTTTCAGAACTTGCAAAAGCTCTTTGAATGTTGTTATAGATTTGCATACATTTATCATATAGGAAATTAGTTCTTTGCATGCTAGCTCTTTTGGTTAAAAGCTTTGACAGAGTGCAGTGTTTATATATTACTTTGATGACATAATAGGTGAAGTCATCTATGAATATAAATGCCAATTTGTAATTTGGCTTGGGCCTAATGCAGAGTGAATTCAAACAGCTTTTCGTTAAACCAGTAGTTCATACATGATTAATTAGAATAACTCATTTACGTAGTGCACACTTTAGCTCATTACTCTGAGTAAAATTCGTTAAGTATTTACATTTAGATAATTAAAACCTGGAAACACCCTTAAGAAAGATGCATTTACTCCAGGCGAAGTGTTGTGTGCTCCCACAAACCCACCTCCTCTCTCAGAGAGCACGGAGTAAATTAGTCTAATTTACCTCACTGGCTTGCTGAGGCATCACTGTTACACATTCTATTTTCGCCCATAACGGCTGTGTTTAATGGCAGGCTCAAAGTGCTAGGTAAAGGAGCTGATCATACTTTCATTTAACACAGATGACTAAGGCACTCCTTGGATCTCTATAATCAACTACAACACAGTGAGTAATACAGCCATTTTTTTCCAAGCTGATAACACATTCTCCCTCATCATGCATGCACTCTGCAATTTTCTTGCTACAGTAATGCAAGGATAAGCTGCTCTGGGTGCTGAAGCAATGTGAAGTATTGAGTACAAGTGAATTAGCCCATTTGAGAGCAAACTCAAATTTCAAATAAGTAGTGGTCACGTGGTTATTTTGAAAGGAGAACCAAATTTGTGTTATTCTTCTTTTCTTGGATGTAGAGCAAAAGTGCAATCCCGAAGCCGTTCTACTGGGGAGATCTTAACCTTGAGTTTGCAGGGAGACTCCTCCTTACCTGCTCGTATTTCTCCAGCTCTGTGTGGTAGATCTGTCTGATCTGGGTGAGTTTGGCTCTGTAGTCGGAATGTTCAATGGAGTTATCGGCCGCCCCGCCCGAGGCTGCGGCTGCAGCTGCGGCGGCAGCAGATCCGCCACCTTTCTCTGGTCCCGCCACGCCCTCTGCCAGCAGCATGTTGTCTAAACGCATGAGCTGGGGGTCTGGTGGGTCCTCCTCCTGGGCGCCACGGATGCTGAGACCTGCAGCAACACAGAGACAGAGACAGAGGGTCAAATAAAGCCATCCAGTGACATTTCAGGCTGGAAGAAAAAAAAAACTAATAATAATGAAAAATATAGGCAGATCAAGTAATAAACAGTAGACCCAGACTGAATTTTTAAAGACATTATGTCTGTGTAGACTGCTGTAGTGTGATGTTTCCCCTGCAGGTATGTACTGGGTGCCTCCTGTGTATGTGCTGTTTTCCTGTTGCCCATGTCTATGCCTGTTCTCTTTTATTTACACACTGCGCTGCACACTGTGTGTACGGGAAAGCTGACATGACAGCAACATCCATAAACTGACAAATGCTCAATGGTGAAGTGGCACTTCTACTCTGTGAAAGGATGCTAAACAGAAAACTATACCTCTAGTAAGTGTCTCTGTCTTTGACACAGTGGATGCCAGGAACTCCAGAAAATAACTACTGTTTTCTTCATTTCTGTTTGCTTATAAGATTTAAATCTTATATTATTCTACACCCCTGGTTTTGCAGTATCCAGCGTCTAAAGCAACACAAATGTGCTAGTGAAATAAAAAAAAAATCCACATACAGCAAAATGGATGCAGGCTAAATTTTATGCAAAGTGCTCATTCATTAATTCTGTTCATGCAATCAGACCCTGCTGTTTATTTCCTCTGGTTTTCTGTCTCGCCAGTCTGTCAGTGAGTCGTAATCACCCAGCAGATAGCATATACACCTGGATGCATTGGCAATGCAACCACGATGCCAGGCTTTAACAGAGAATAAACAAACAAAAAACCACTGCGGGTCAGAATTACAACAAAAACAAGCTCGAGCAATCCAGTCTAATAAGTGGATAAAAATGTGGCTCAATGGGCAGTAAATACTGAGTGGCTACTCGAACGTTATGATTACCAGAGTTGTTTCAATTCAATAATCCCTCCCGCAATTCAGGGATTTTCAACAGCTCATTACAGCTTCATTAAGATATGGCCAGCCTCTGGATTCTAAATAAGAAGATTAGTGGCTCTATTGTGTCAGCCAGTAGGCATGCAATCAGAGAAGCCCTTTTACCACGCTTTGACCGACTGACCCTGCACACCATCCACAGGAGTAAATACTAGAGAGAAAACACTCCTTTTTTTTTTTATATCTTTCTTATAAACACGGGCCCCAAATGAGAAGGAAAAATTAGGAAACACATCATCTTGTAGCCACTCCTCTGGTGTTTTCATCTCTGTTGGTGTTTTGTTCAGCTGCAGTGCCACTGAAAAACAAATTTGCCTCTATTTATGGATCGGCTGGCTTTGAGTCTTTTAGGTGTAATGGTGTGAGAGGAGTGGATGAATGTGGCTATTTGTGTTGGAGACATTGAGATGCTGGACAAGGCTCCATCAGGCTTGCAGAGCCAAGCCATCCATGTGGACAATATGCCACTGCTCCACTAACCCTCATCCACATCGCACTGCATCTGCACAACTCCACCCAAAGCCCTCGTTCTGGACAGGCTCGGCTGTTTCTCTTCCAGTTTGTGCAGCATGAAACAAAACGGCACACGATTCAAATGTTGACTGACCAGACGCCGGGCTACATATCTCAACATGCTCTAATGGCTGGTGGTTTGCCTGCCACTACAGTTCATATTTTCCTAATTCACTATTTACTCCCACTCTCGGATTCAACACAAGCTCAGCAGGCTGCACTTTTCTTTTGTGCTGCGGGTGGTGGTAAGTAGGTAGGCACGTTTTTCATGTCAGGTATATTAAATATAACTCTGGGACGCAGCGTACATTTCCACACCAAACTCAGTTGTCACTTTCACTCCACTCACTCTATATCCAGGGGAAATGCAGCTGAGGGAATTTACAGGGCTTTTCAGCTAAATGGGCATAAATCACTGGTTTCATTCAAACTAAATAATCACAGGCCATAAAGAGCTACTTGTCTCTTACCATATATTACCACAAAGTTCCTGTGTGCAATAATGTGGCCATTCACGGCAAAGGAAAACAGAGCGAGACATTAGAAAGTGACATGTAATCCTGTTAGTCCACTGACATGTGGAGTGGCCGTGACATTTTTATCATACGTGTCCATTTCTATTTGGGAAATCAGCGGGATAAAAATGATTACTCCGCTGCCCCGAGAAGCAGACGGCCCTGCAGGAGTCCACCAGGGTGTATTTGTGCCACAGCAGCTACGGCCAGCCATTCATAACACACACATGTTGGGAGGGATGATGCGTCCGTCTCGCGCCCGAGCACATAAATAAAGAAAATTTGAAAAAATAAGGGGAAAAAAAAGGCAGACAGAAAAAAAAAAACAACCCTATTTTAAAAACAGTGCAATGTATGTCTTTCTCGCTGTCTCTTCCCGTGCACCTTTGTTGGGGAAGCTGAAGATTGCGTATTCACTGTCTAAGCTCAGCATCATCACGCAACTTCCACAAAATGGGCTTGAGTGAGATAATATCTTTAATTTGCTGTGTGGTTGACAAATCTGTATAGTAACTTGCAAAGCCACAGTCACATCCTAGCACTGAAATGCTGCTTGCCTGCTCAAATCTTTATCCTTTTTTTGTCTGATGATATGGGTATTAAAACAAGTTTGGGCACCCGAGTTAGCTCTAATCCACCTCCACAGTCAAAGTGGGATTAATCTCAGTGCAAGGGAAAGTGCGGGAGTCGTGTCACCTTGGTAAAGCCTGCGAGCAATAGGAACTAGAGATGAAAAATCTATACATGGTCCAGTTATTTCACAGAACTCTAACGATGCTGGCTCACTTAATTACAAGAACGCATTTAATGATGTAAAAGAAAAAAAAAATCTGAAACTCTAATAATAATGTAACATGTCCTTAATCGGCCTCATTTGTCATTCAACAATACAGGTGGAGTAGCAGGGAAAAAGCACTTGCCTATATGATTGTTCCTCATTTCTCCTCTGTGGATGAGACAAAAGGAGACACTGTGATTAATCCATCCCTATCAGTCAGGGGTGGTTCTTCTTTTCATTTTTTACAGGTTTCACCGTCGGTATCTGATCCGAGGAAGTAACAAATTTGACAGATAAAGACAATGCAGCCCTTTCTCTCATATACTCTCCCTGTTCTCTGTTTATAATCATTTCCGGTGTGGGGCTGTTGTCTCGTACATCATTCCCTGCTTGAAGCCCTGACAGTGATCTGAGCACTGCCTCGGGCCGCTCTCCTTTCCTCCCACCTCTTTTCCCCCTGTGCCCTCTTTTATTCTGTGGGCTTAGCTGACCTTTGGCCCGCTGCTTGTTTACTCTCATCACTGAAGTGTGAGCAGGAGAGCCATAAAGGCAGAGCCCTGCTGGGTTAATGTGGCCTGCTGAAGAGGGAAGGGGTGGCTCAGGGTTTCTCCACCTCATTCTGCTGCACTGACTGCACTGCCAGACGCCACACAATACACTACAAGAGTTGCGCTTCTTGTAGATTTTTTTTTTTTTGTAATAGGTTTTTTTTGCAATAGCTTTTGTTTAAGATAGTGTTGTGTTAAAAAAAAATCCAGCAGAATGTGTTGCAGTAAGCTGGTCTTGCCTGTGTGTTTAACTGTGTAACGATACACACTGTGACTCGGTTACTTCCACCACTGTTTCCAAAACATCCTGTTCATTACAAGTAACTCTGACCTCCTGCAGCTCCTCTCCTAGCCAGTGCCTCCAGTGGACGGCTCCGGCCACGTATCAGCACTGTGTTCATCTAATTGCATTGATCCACAAAGGTCTCCCAAAGTTAACTAATCGAAACAGAATTTATTTTCTGTCAATATTTGCAAAGGTCATCTCTCTTAAAGCCGCGGAGTAGACAGTGTGAGCAGCGAGGCGGCTGGGAGGAGGAGGAGGAGGAGGAGGAGGAGGAGGAGGAGCAGGACCGTGGCATCTAGCCTGTTACTGAGGCTCGTCCAAGGTGAGCTTTAACTCTGGCTTGGCACTCAGGATCCAAGGCTTCTAATCCACCGTGTTATTAAAACCCGCTGCCAAAGCAACACACTAGAGACTACAGAGGGCTTAGAGTATCCATTTCACAAAGAGGCCAGTGTCACTACAGCCGCGTTCCACGTCTCCTTTGACTTCATATCATCTCCTTTGTCATGGCGCCTGGATCAGTGACTTTCAGCTCCAGAAGCGGGGAGCTGGATCAAATTACCATTGAAAATCTTTTGTTCTGACAAATGAAACATAAGGATCCTCTTTCATTGACGTTCTTAAAGGCTTTTTTAAGCTTGGCCTACATCCACATGGCACAAAGAATCTGAGAGACTGCCTGCGGGCTCTCTCTAGCATGTACAGTAATTAACATGCCATTAACACATTAATACACATTAACTATTCCCAATGTTAATGGCAGAGTAATTACCATACCTGATACCACACTGTGGGGAAGCAAAGCACATTTGCCAATTTGTGTTTCACTTTCTTTGTTGAGTGAGCTGAAACAAATAATTCAGAAGATGGCTCATTTCGCTTTCCTCCACACAGGGAAAGTCTTGTTTTTGACAGTTTCTGTCCATGCATGCAATGTCTCCATTTCAAACAGCAAAGACCTTCATTCCAAAAAGAAAAAAGAAAAAAAAAAAACAAAACGCACCTGAAATGAGCAAACTTCTCATCTCAGGAATGGCTTTAGAGGTGAGGCTGAAATACTGGAGGGGACAGTGAGTCGGGTGATTAAATGCAGAGTAAAAGGAGGCAGGGAACGGGCCCTAAACTGGGGAATCCCTGTCTGGAATGATGATGTATTTCCTCCCAGTGCGGTGAGTGATAAGCTAATCAGCCGCGCTGACAGTGAAGTGTTACAGCCCCCCAGTGCTGGGTCAAGACTTCTCCCATCATACACCACCAGCACACACTAAACAGACAGCGCGTGGAGGTGATGGTGGGCTGGGGTGACAAAAAGTGGCTCTGGTCAGAAAAGAAGATCTCTGTCAGTTCAGGTAGCCTTTGTCCCTCGATGATGATGCGCTCCCCCCCCCCCTCCCTCCTCAAAGGGCTGTGACAGCAGGGGCGAGGGACGAGTGGGAAAGGAGAAAGGGGGGAGGGGGGTGCTTGCCACTCTCGACCCACGACTCCAAGACATGCGGGGAGCGGGGGGTGGGCAAGGGGGTGGGAAAAGACAACCCAAACAAACATCTTGAAGACATTTTGCCAAGCACACCAAAATTAATCACTGTCCCACGGTGGCACTGACATTTGTGGGAAGTGACACACAACATGACAGACTAGAGGGAGAGGATGAAAGGAGAGTGAGGGGGGGTAGGGGTGGGGGGGGGTGGGATCGGCTGGGTAAACAAGAGCCACTGTCACTCGCTGTGATCATGTGTGCATGCGTGTGATATGTGTGTGCGTGTGTTTATATGTGGATGTGTGAGTGCCCGCTTTGTTTCCTACCCTCTAAGACTCAATGTGGGCAAACGGCCAAGTGGTGTAGTGATGGCTGACCAGGCCTGGCGGTGGCGGCCGCACGCAGCGGTTGGGGAGACTGGCCAAATGAGTGGACAGGACCTCCGCTACAGATCAGCACACTGACTGACCCTACAGGACACATACAGCATGGGGCTCCAACATAGGGCTCACATGGGTCACATGGTCTGCTAGTCACAGAATGAGCCACAATCACTGAGACACTCATGTGTTTTCAGCCAGACATCCCATAACTATGATGAACATAAAGGATAATATACTCAATTGAATAGTCAAATGATATTTCAGTCTCTGCGCTGTAGGTAGACTCACAGTTATTGTGTCTCGTGTTTCAATATTTCATTTTATCCCGCTATATTGTGTTAGCATGTTTTGTTTATTTCTTTTCTTCACTTTCATTTTATATTTCATATATTGATGGTCTTGAGCTGCTAGCCTGAATTTGCTGCAAAGGTAGGCTGATTTGTTATTCAGACCCCAAGCAAATAATGCAAATGTGGCACTGAAAGCCACTTATGAAATACCCAAAGGCAACTAATCACTCCTCCTCTCGTTCCAGCCTTTCTGCAGCCTCCTAATTAGAAGATGGAGATTGCATGAAACCAGGTCACACAGCAGGTCTTGTACACACCGATAACCAGGCAAATATGCAGGCAAAACTTCATCCAGACACCAAGCCAAGCATGCATTATTTTAAAGGCTAGAGGTGAAAAAATAATGCTATTCAGGTTATTAATCCCATGGTTCAGGTTATTAATCCCACTGTATGCTTCCAAAGAAAGGATTTAGGCTGGAAGCATTTTGTGTGTGTGTTCTGTATTTGTGTGTTTCTCTGTGCATACATACAGTAATGTGTGTGTATAGCTGTGCATGCATACGCTCATGTCTGCATGTGTGCATGTGAAGGCTACATGCTCACATAAACAAAGGAATGGCATTGGTAGCATACAGCCAACCATGATCTACTGCCAGAGAGATTATTCTTTGCAGTGGCATTTCTGCAAGAGAGTTGACAGTCCATCATTTAGATTTTGCAGTGTATCCACGAAAAGGCTGCATTGCCTGAAGCAGAAGGAGCTGCTCTTTCCTTTAGTGTCTTTTATAGAAGAGAATTCAGCTCCAAATTATAAAGCCAGAATCCTTTGCTAGCTGTGCTAGCGTGTAAGGACTCTGCTACGAGGCAACTGAGGTTATAGCACTGAAATAAGACTGCGCTTGACGAGCCGAATCTCAGTGCTTCCATTTGTGAGGACTGATAAAGCTCACAAAAACGCATCCACCTCCAGTGTCTTGGGTTGCACGCACCTGAACAAGAACGCTGTTTCTGGAAGCATCCTGAGCATGATGTTGCAGGTTACTACTAGGTCTGTAGAGTGCAGTACAAGGAGTGGCTGGGCAGATCAGGTCCAGGCCAAACAACAGCTTGTGACAGAAGCAGGCCAAAGAGGATGTAGACACGCAGAGACTTAACAGGCAGCCGGCCTGCCATCCACTCTTTTTCAGCTCTCCTTATACTCAACACATCACTTCAGATCCATCCCAAGTGTCTCTCAAAGAACATGGCAGCAATAGAGTTTCACATTACCATAAGAAAGGAGTGAAATAACTATCATGGCCAGGGTTTTCAAAGTAAATGAGTGAATGATTGCTGGGAGAATATCATCTCCCTCATTTCATTTGACCAGCCTAATAGTTTTATTGTACACCTACAGATGATACTCCACCTTTTTGTGTTGTGTGATAGCCCGCGAACAAGGTAGCGAAAAAGGTTATTTAGTGCTAATTATTGCCAGCATGTACTTTACACACCATTTAATGAGTTAGACTGGAGGCGTGGCCATTGGCTGTGACTTGCTCGCCCAGTTATCCAAGATGAACCGTGCAATCTCCCTCACGTCACCCCTGTCATGTGTACCAAGTCCCCCTCTGCATCCAATTCCCTGCTAGGGCTTCACTGGAGCAGAGACGAGGCGCCAGTGAAGCAACACAACAGCTCCCGTAGCGTCTCCGCACACCGGCGAGGGAGGGGTTGCGGGGGGAGGGTAGGGGGGGTAGAGCTGGGAGCTCACTCTCATAATTACAATAATTAACAGTTGCAGATTTAATTGGAAGGGAAGGCATTAACAGGAGGAACATTGTGGTGGCGCGTGCAAAGGGAACCTTTGCTGCAAGAAGCTTTTGTCTTCTCTGTACCTAATGGTGCCTTGGCTGCGGTTGGCGAGTGCTGACACAACACAACACAACACAACCGAGCTGAGGGTTCAGACGGTGGGGCTTGTCAGGACTCAGACTGGAGGCAGATAATTAGGTGCCAGGTTAATGAGAGCACAGGCTCTTGATGGCATTTGGTTACTGTATGTGGGCAATTAATGACTTTGTTTTTGTGTTTTTATTGCCCACTTGAGTGGAAAACATAATACATTATTCACCTCAGGCCTGTATGCGATGTTTGATGGACTAGCAGGGACTCTGGATAAAAAATCAGTTTTATTCACTGTGGCGAATGTTTAATACAAAACAATGCACTATATATGGAGTTAGCAAAATGTAATCTCAGTTCGCTCATGGCTACCATGCTGTATGACCTTTTCAGAGTGTATTGCCTCATGTCACTAGTCATGATGTTAAAAACTCCAAAGATGTCAAGCAAACATTAAAGTTGCAGGTCAGGCACAGGACAATGCAGCCACAAAAACACACCAGAACAAAGAAACCAAAGCCATTGGCCATAAGTGTTCAGTTAATTCAGCGTATCACGTTTCATAATGTATTTGTGAAATTCCATACCCCCTAGAAAAGCCCTGCTTTCATTCCAGAGGATTTATTGGCAATGAATCCACTGAGAGGTCTTTAGACATCCTCTTCTTTAGCCCAACCACTCAACGCCTCCTATTTTGGAGTTAGTTGTTCTCTTGCCTGTGGTGGCCAATTAGAGTGCTATAAGATAAATGGGCACCCACAACTTTGATGTCCATCTTTTTAATAAGCTTTGGTTAAGATGACATTTGTGTGAAAGAGTTCAATATCTTCACAGTGGGGGAGAAAAGAGGTTTATTCTAAAATGAAACATCATGTAAATACTGCTGGAGGTTTAGGCTGGGTGGGGGGATCATAGCGTTGGCTGTGACTCTGGTGTTGGCATTCATTATCTTCCACTGCAGTTGTGCAGATTAGTCAGCGAAAGAAGATTTTTAGAGCCTCATGAAAGCTAGGCTTTTATACTACTGAATCAGCTTCAGCATAAACAGAATTTCTTTTTTTTTCTTAATGTAGTATTCACATATGCAGAATTTATCAAGCCTGAAAAACAGTATGCTGTTTTTTTTTATACACATTTAAAACAGAGAAAGACATTTAATTAGCCTAAATACTTGCTCATTCAATGTTGGCAATATGCAGTAGTAATAGGGGAAAAGTACAGTGTAACAATATCTAAAATGGTGGGGTAATAAAATGGTGCATGTATGAATGTAAGTGAGAAAGAAGGATGGAAAGAGAGCATATATCTAACCTAGCCTGCGGACGTGCTCCTTTATACGTGTGTGTAACTCAGTCAGGAATAATGTAAATGTCTGGAGAGTCTTAAGACTGAGCAGCCCCGTATAAAAGCACCCTGTTTCAGGCTAGTAAAACAAGTCAATAAATACAGCGGAGAAGCCGGTGCTGTCTGCTGCACTCTCCTGAATGAAAACAGAGGTGAACTGCTTATTTTCAGTCTGGCACCAGAGGTTGACAGCGGCATTATGGGCGCTCATACATTCTGACTATCACTCGTCACAAGCTATATCTGTCAACATTACACTCAAGTGCATTTTAGATGTAAAACAAGCGTTCCCTGGAAAGACTATTTATGACTCCATGTGGTCAGCTGCTAAATGAACTAAACGCTTCCCACAGCGTGCGACTGACCACAGTTATCATGTTTTTAAAAGACTTCTCTTTCTCACCCAATTCATCAGTTTGTCTTTTTGTTGATTCTCACAGACAGAGCAAACACAGAGGTATTACACACTAAGCCTCAGTAGGCCAGCAGTTACTGTAGGAGAAGGCAGATCCTTCCTGTCTGTGCTCCAAATGGGAAGCCGATGACACAGACTGAGGCTAAATGGAAACACCATTAGGTAGGCAAACACTTCACTGCGATAACTGCTACCTGATTACAGCGGGAAAGCGCAGCCACAGTTCTCCTTTTTTTCATACTGTGTCAACACTTTGGGAAAGCAAATATTTCAGTGACTACCCTGCCTGCGCTTTAATCCATATGGTGCATTCTGTTTGTCACCACAGATGTTACACTCCCAGGATGGGTTTTCAGAGTAGGAAGAGCTACTCCTCTACAAGCTGAGGTTCGCTTGCTCCGTGCTACACAATGAATACACAGAGGTCACACACAATATCACACCGGGGCCAGCGTCAATCCTTTATTAAATTACCTAGCTATCTTATTTTCTGTCACCACACTGATATGAGGGTTATCTTTTTCATTTATGTAGCGGATTTTCAGGGGATTATGCATTGAAGATTAAGGGTGTGTATACCTAACACCTCAGCACAACAAAATGCAATACCTCAGACAGTGCATGGCTGATGTGTGTAAGGAAAGGGAGGTGCTATAAAACAAATCTTCAGCAGCCAGGACTGGGCAGGGTTTATTCTCCTCAGACAATACAAGCTGTGACTATACAGAATGTTTCAACCCTAAAATACTGTGGTAAGCAATACAAATCCCTTGGACAAAATGAAATGTATTAAACATGTGGATTTCATAAATCTCCCTTTCCTCAGTCTGGGTCAGAGGTATATTCACAGTAGAGCTCAGCAGGCACTTTTCCTTCAGCATTGTTACTGTGAGTCGCAAGTGCTCCGAGTGGTTTCAAAATGAATGTCAGCAAATGCTGCACGTGTATGGCAAACAGCAGATCTTCACAGTAAAACGGTTCAAATCACTTACCCCTGCTACTTTATAAGAGTATTACAGCAGTGTAGGGATTTAAAGGTCTGCTATATAGAAATATTACAGTTGGAATAGGGAGCTAGCGGTCAGGATCTACATTGTAGATGCACCGTATAAAAATGTTCCAAAGATGAACAGTTTTGGATACACCAGTCCTCCAGGTTCACTCTCCACAGTGCAGATAGTGTCAAAAAAAAGGGGGGGAAAAAGCCATTCGGATCTGAGCACAACACTATTAAACACCCAACTGGGATCCCTTTAACCTTGAGTAGCATACCAAAGGTAGAGGCAGCCTGGGGCTACGGGGGGACTGGCTACCACAACTCCCAGTGCCATGCTGTTCCACAGTGGGGGCCCAACATGGCCAGATTGCCAGAGAGGCCGGCAGAGGTGGTGCTACAGCGTTAGCAGGAGCTGATCATTCATCTGCTGCAACACTCATTTAAGTTGCCCCATTATCTATTTGTTTTTCTTTCTGTTCTGGTCACCTCGCCGAGGAAAAAGTGCACCCGTGTTCACCTTGTGGGTGTTAGAGCATCTGTCGGTGGCTTGTTCATGAGACATTCGCACTAATTATTTAGCTAGCTTGATGGATAATCTGTGATCATTAAAGATCAGAAGAGCTAAGAAAAGATTGGGAGTAATTATCATTTCTCTGTGGTTCTCACTAATAATTGAAGGGCTTTGGATACTGTGGTCTATTCAAAATGGAAAAGGAGCATATTTTAAATACTCTACCAACTGGCTCTAGTATTTTTTATTAGCTTCAAACTAAAAGCTGGTAAACAAACTATGAATGATGTATGAATGTTACACTTTGCTTTGCTCTGTGTGTGTGGCCTGGGAGAAAAGATGAATAAAGATAGAAGATAAATTAGTGTGTGAAAGGAATATTCTTTCCCTCAAGCTCACGTTAGGGCTGAAGCAAAACAAATAAAGCCTACAACCTATGAGTCACTTCAGTGCCATTGTATAATTCAATCATTTTTGTGACAACTGACAATTACTTCATCATCGCATAAAGACAGATTAAAAAATTGTCAAATTAAATATTAAAGAGGGACTGCAGGCAGTAGTGAATTTTTAAAGGAATAACACAGATTGGAGATGAAATGAGGCACCTATATGCATATTTTATGCCATAGGGAACAAATGCATATATTTTCCTCTAGGCCACCTACTTTGTAATAAAGAATAGTGAGTGTATAGATGTGGTAATGCAGCACGGCGGAAGTGATATGAAAGAGAAATTGGTTTTACATAATGATGTCAAAAGGAATATGGCTTTGCATGGTCATGCGGAATAAAGATAAGATTCTCTTTCTCCGTGAGTGAATATTTTGCTAATGGTTTCTTCATTTCCTTAAAGAATACAGAAGCCAAGCTTTGTATGAACCTTGAATGAGTTTCTATTGAATGAAGTTAACATTTATCTTTCAATGGCAGAAGAGATCTGTTGAAAATACCCGTGAGTGGAGCAGAATACTGAATGTAAAAGCTTTGTCATCTGTTGAAATAAAGAGAAAGTGACAAGTGACAGTAATGCTATCACATTTTTCCGTAGAAGGAAGGTTTGAAGAGGAGAACAAAGCAGTTAAAATGCAACGCAAGAGGGTTAAATCTCTATAAAGAACAGAGAGGAGGCTGCATCTCACAAAGTCACTATCGATTGGAGTAAACAATGACTGATCAATACACACATAAAAGGCTCTTTCTAACAAAGACTTGCATGCAGATTTCATATATCATATCTCACAAACAGACTGTATACCACACAGAGAATGTTTTCTTAAGCCTGTTGAATTAGCGGCAGTGCACCTTTTTTTATTAGCGCTGTGATTTTTTTTTTTTTTTTTTCTATTCAGCACTAGTACACAGATACACTCTGGTGTCCATACACACTTACTCATGCAATAAGCATCATTGTCACAGAGCCTTCCTTTCCAAATGGTTCAGCCTCCACCATCTGCAGGCGTTCCCAGACACACCGCTTTGAGTCTGCCATAATGATGCATGACTAAGTACAGTTAAAGTGTTGCAGTCTGTTGGCAAAAAGCAGTCAAGCACTTTGCTATAGTGTCACTACGGATAAACCATACAGCTGAAGGTTGACGATGGATAAAAGGCAGTGACAGGCCTAGTGATGTGTCTCTGCTTGTGTGTGTGTGTGTGTGTGCGTGTGCTGGTGTGGATTCACATGTGTATGAGAGGTTAGAAACCATGGCACAGCAGATTTGTAAGTGTGCTTAACTAGGATGTGAAATAGGGTTGGACACTGAAATAAAATGCTGTGCTGGAGTCTCTTGAAACTGGGACATGGTTGAAAAGTTATTCTCTCTGCCAAAGAGCAGAAATCTCCTTCTACTACTGGGGTTTTTAAGGGCATCACAACCTCATGGATTTGCACATTGTATTTGTCACCCAAAAGGAAGTCTTCAGCTGTAATCCCAGCAAACACATTTCTCACTGTATTTTGGCACTGTCTTCTGAAATTGATCTATTCTTGGATTTTTGATACACAGAAGGTCATGTGTGGTCACTCAGTCAGTCAGCCCAAGTCCAACCTTTGCAGAGCACAGCTTATTTGGCTTGTTTGGCCTTGAACACCCTACTCCTTTGGTGAATTAAGCAATAAGGGACTCAAGCCTCCCTCTGGGCTCTAACCCAGCCTCTCTCCTCATTTCACTGTCTCCTCCAGCACTCTTCAGGGTAGATATTCAGTATACAGTGAATACAGAGGAGACAAAGAACTATCCGTTATACTGTACTCTCTTTGCCAAAGTCTTTAGTGTCAAACGCTCCACAGACTGTGTTGCTGCTTTGTCGCTGCAGCTGCTTTCATGTAAATGATCTTGAATGTTATTTTCTAAAGAATGCATTTTAAAAAGAAATTCTCATCTCTGCCTCTGCATCTTGTCACAAACCCTTTTCTCTGCTATATCCTCCCCTCACTCCCGCTCCCTCCTGCCGCAGCCATAGACTGCATAATTGATGCAAATACTGTCACATGTGTCAGGAGTGGAGGCTCTTCTAGTTTACTTCTGTGTAACACTTTATCGAAGAACATTAAGTGGAGAAAGCAGCCTCATGCCAGGGGTGGAAAATCAGCTTGTCAGTGGTCTCATTCACATAGCCATCGCTTCGGGATTGTTTCATCAAGGTGATTGAGAACAAAAAGTACGGGAGCAAATTCCAGCTTATGTTTAAGAGTCCCGCCACATACATTATTTATATTTATTGCCCACCCTAGTTTCTCCAGCCATCTGAATACATCATTGCCTAATTCTCAAATATTTCCTCAGATTTCCTCCTATTTGCACTATATCCTTTCTGCATCAACCACGCCAAACCATTAGGCTTGTAGAGCACACTTTTTTGTATGTGACACAGACCTGAAATTATAGATGGCTGCTTTCAAGGAGTGCTAGGGCCTGATGGCAAAGCTGTAATGGCTGTAGAGTGACTGGAGTGCAGTCAGAGACAGAAAAAGGATTTCATTTACAACAATGATACAGGAGGAATTATGTAAAATGGTAACATTCCATGCCATTTAATGAGCCATATTCACTAATGTGTAAGTCTATGGTCTAGCAGTAATAAAACGCACCGCCTACCAGAGCTCACTGCTACACTGTTTCTGTCTATTTCAAGCTCTGTATGAAACAATGGCGCATAACAGAACAGGCAGACATTTGCAGTTCTTTACCCTGCGTGCTGAATGCTCTGCCTTCAGACAGAGTGAGGCGCTTGTCTGCTACCCTATCCCCTCCTCCCTCTCCCATGCTCTGCCTGTCCTCTTTTTTTTTTCTGGCCCTAGTCTGTGCTACAGATTAAGTGACTTGATCCTGCAAACATCTGAAGAATTCAGCTCCACAAAGGGGTCAGACAAAGGCCAGGGGATAGCCTTACAGGTCCTCCTCCATTAGCAGATCCACAGAGGTGTCATCAGGAGGGCTCTGCAGGCAACAAAGACACCTTAAAAAGAGCAGATTGCCAATTGATGTTTATCTCCGGACTCATTATCAAAACCCTCACAGCCTGCGCCTGCTTGGACATATGATCTCTGAAATTAATGGGAGAAATTGATTAGCTTGCTAGCTTGATGTCACGCGTGATGGTTGAAAAAAAAAATTGGACTGGTAAATGTAATCCTATATCTTTGCTCTTTGTAAAATCTTCACTTTTTCTTATTTTGCACAAACAAGTTCCTCGCTTGTGAACTGCAATACTCAAGCCAAGTAAACTGCAAGTGCTGACTGTCTCTTTGTTTACATGTCTCTTGATATAGACAAACAAAAATACCCCGTATTTTCTAGGCAATAGCATTCACAAAGAATATCTGGGGCTCCTAGAAAAACATTTCAACTGTAATAAGCTTTCTCCATGAGAGTCTGAAACATTTCAGAGGGCTCCTTTGAAGCTCTCACTATGTTGACTGTTCATATATAGACAGTGCTTGGAAAGCCTGAGCGCCATATCGCTGTAACCTCTCAGTGCTTCTGCATTAATAATTAATTTCCAATGTGAGTAAACACCACTGTAGATACAAGAATGCCCCTAACAACACAAACTCTGCTGCTCCCACTTAAAGCTGTAGGCTCAACAAATTTGGCTGGGTTTGCGGATACATGCTAATGTTGCAACTGTATTCTGTCACATTTGTTGTGGAGAAAAATCTAGCGGTAACTTCTGTGTATCTATTCTGCTTTGCACGTGTTGCAAACTTATTTGGAATGACTGTGATTTACTCAATTCTTTAAAAAAAGAAAAAAAAAACCCATGCAGCAAATGCGAGTCAAGAAGGAGGCTCCATCTTTCATTCTGCAGACTCCCATGTTCTAGTCAGACCTGCTCAAGAGGAGATTTGGAGGCGTTGCTCTTGTGTAGTTACCCTTTAGCTTACAGGCAACATGCTGTGAGTTTATGGCTAACACAACCTCATTTATATTACTTATAGTGAGGAATGTATGTGCAGGGCCTGTACAACATGCTGACCTTGTCACTGTAGCAGCATCTCCCCTTGCTAGTGAGGAGCCTGCTGGTGTTCAGGTACTGTTACCCAACCACTCAGTGGCTTCCTGCTTGGGGTATACATAAAGAAGAAACTAAGGGCCTCTGAGTATAACAGCAGAGCGGTTGCTTATTTAATGGCTGAGTAACATAACATGCCCATTGAGCTCTGATTAAAAGATTTTATTACATATACAGTATGAGATCATATCATAGCAAAGGGCGATATCTGCTTTTGAACATCCAACTCGTTTCTGAGTAGAATAAAAATGAGAGGGGATGTAATATATAATATAATGCATACACTAATCATATTACAACAGTTGTGTATGCATCACCAGTGAGCCTTATTTAGCTTTTTGTGGTGGAATATGACCTGCTATTCAGGATTCAGGAGAGCGTCTTTTATCTTACTATAAATCCTCATTATTTCTAATAGCACTTCTGAAAGCTAAAGAGTAGAGCAGAGCATGTTCTCTTTATTCTGCAGTCACTGACAGACATGGCCAAGCACTATGGGTTAATGTAATATCACAGTTGGATGCCTCCTCAACTCACTTACATTCCCTGTTAGCTTAAAAGTCCTTCTGCGGAAAAAAGGGGGGGAAAAAGTATGCAACGCATGAAAGGAGGTGACGATTGTGGAAGCCCATAACAGCAGACAGCCAACAAAAACTTCAAAAGCATTATTTCAAATAATATATATATTTTAAACAATGTTTCAGGGGTCCTATAAAAGAATCATTCTGATAGATTAAACAGATATCATATTTGAATGTTTTCAGTCAAGCAATATGTTATTATATTGTTATAAAATAACATCTGAAGAAAACAAAAGACTAAAAAATCCACATCTGTGGTATCCATAGTTCCATTTTGTCATGGGGAAACGTTGATCTAAGAATAGAAAAATGGACTGTAAAAAGTCCATGGTTCATCTACTGAGACTGGCATATCAATTAGGATTGTGAATAAGAGTGTAATTGAAAGCAACAGGAGCAGAAAGAAGCGGAAATTCATCAAGGCAAGCATGGAAAAGCACAAATGAGTTCCGAGCGAGACACAGAGAGCCCCGTCCCTATTCTTCTGCTCTGTCTTTGCCGTGAACAGATCCACCTAATCTCTCCTACCATTACCAAACAATGAAATCGGCAACCAAACAACTCTGCCGTGTAGTTTCCTTTAATAATTCTAAGGAGGCTAATTGTTTTATTAGAGGTACAAATAAATATTTCTGACTCTCCTTCCAGCCACCGCAGATTCATAAACTTAGTGTTAACAGCACATTGGGTGCTAAAGTGTGCAGCCGCGGGGACTCAATAAGCGGTAAATCTAGTTTTATAAAAGTGAGAAAGAAGGAGCTCGATCTGTAGCATTAACCAATTACTGTTAGTTCATCAGTCACAACCTGTTGAAGTGGCTCGCCGCCTCTTAGCATGTAATTTTGAGAAAATGAAGAAATTTAAGTGGTGTTGAGGTCAGAGGTCACCTTCTGGGACTTTTATAGGTGGGTTTTTATTGGGTGTGTTGGTGCTCTGTGCCTGTTATTGCTTTGCAGGCCGTGCTTACTACTGAGGAGCTTGCTGGCCAGGAGCATCTGTGTCTTCCTATACTCTTATCTCTGCTGGCAAGCGAGCACACTGGTGCAAGCCTGCCACACAATCATTGTACCACGGCTCCACTGTCACTAAATGGCACGTTCTCTCAGCCCCAGTCCTCCCTTTCCTAGGCACAGGCTTCTCCAGCTGCAGCCTAATTTCCTGTGACTTGCCTAATTACTGTAATTAAGGATTAATTGCCATTAATTATTCACACATAAGCTCATCGCAAATCATGGGGTAAATGTCTTATGAAAGCTGCCATACAAGCCATGTATAAACACACTAGGATGCTCCAGGCTGCTGAATCGATCACTCAGCCCTCCAGCAAATCTCCACGCCACACTTAGGAAAACAGCGATAACTCTCCCCAAAATCAACAGCCTTTCCAGGTGATGGAGGAATCAATTCACATGCTTTATTCGTCTCAGTTACTTTCAGTTGCTTCAAGTAGTGCTTCCTGAATCTCTGAGAAACCAAGCAGACAGAGAAAAATGTCTATGAAATGTGCTGTAAACAATAACTTTTGATAAAAAAGGTGTGACGTCTTCTAACACAGCACTAAGATAATGGAAGGAAATAAAGCTGAGTGAGGGATAAGGATAAGTAGAGGCTAATTCCACTTTAATCTACTCCTGTCATCTTATCCTTGATGTCAGTAGTGTAGGAATCAGTCCGTTGGATCTGCTATCACAGCAGAGAGGTGAGGAACATGAAACTCTGGTAGGATTTACACCAATCTGTCATGATTAAGGTCATTCCCTGAAAACTAGGAGGAAATCTATTCATGCGGCACTATATTTTTCATTGTTTCTCTAAATTCTGGGAAGTCCACTTAAACCTGAAAGATTGATTTTGGGTCAAGGCGAAACACGTCATTAACCCCGACTGGAAGAAGCTTTTATCTCTTTGAAAAAAAGTGACCACCGACGTCTGTGTCTGGGACCTTCTGGCTTTTGGTGGGAGAGAAACTCAAACATAGCATAGGCAAATATTTACACTTGCCAATACTCTGACGATTCCCAAGCATTTTTGGGGAAATAGTTTGCTCCAGCATCATAAAATCATAATAATGGCTATAATGTAAATCTGCTGAGTATGAAATGTCTTCCAGGGGGCCGCATGCAAACAGTATTTAAAATCAGACATTTTTACAAGGCTTTAAATCAGTGGTGCAGCCAAACCCTTCCATGTGTTGACAGAGAGAGAAAAAAGAAGAAGTAAACTGTCTGGTGCTTCACACCAGCTCTACAAGACCTCACAGCAAACCCTACAAACTTCGTCATAATATACAAGACTGACAATAATTTTTTGAATACTGGTGGGATGGGCAGTGACATTGCGCACCATGTGTGCTGCTCTTTTTTTTTCTATAAACACTGAGTGAGAGGTGGATGGGATGAAAGGGGACTAATTGTTGGACCAAATGCAGATGTGGTAGATTAATGCAGGAAACATCTTCATTTTGGGCGCATAAGATTGTGTGTGTGATTTAAACATTTATGTTAATGGACCTTCTGGCAGCTCTTTAATGCGCTACATTCTCTTGTAAACAGCCTCTTTGCAAATCCATCATTGGGCCATCCTGCAAAATCCAAGCTGTACAAGGAGAGGGGACCAGATAACACCATTCCAGATCAAGACAAGGGGATAACAAGACTTCAGACATAGAGAGGCGGCTTGAGCCAATGCTGGCAGAATTTTCCCCGATCAGCATTATTGCAGCCAGAGTTTAATTTATAGAGCTGAGCCAGTCCTGTTTTATGCGTTTGTTAGATTAATGTGCAGAGCCGTACTTTTTTACTGCTATGGTCTTTGATCAAGTTCAATTTATTGGGATTAACCTGAGGTTCGAGTGTGGTCTATGATCCATTTCAAGCCATTATAAGAAGCCTCTATTTTTCTCCAGCTGTGATTGAGTTTTTAGTCTGTCAAATCTGTCCTCAAATTATGACGGTTCCTTAATAACTCTGTGCCATAACATAATAAGTTCTTATTTTGAATTTAGTTTTCTGGCTTTTCGCTTTGCAACGTGCCCCTTAAATTAGTATGTGTTAATTGTTACCTTATGAGCAGGGCAATGCTGTGATAAATACTACTTTTCACTGAGACACAAGAGAAATGCCTGATTGTACTGTGGTGTTAATATGGAAACGTGTTGAACAGTCAACGTGTCACTGCGCAGTGTGTCAGCATGTGAGTTACAAGACCCCACAGCCTGTGTAACTTTCTGTGGACTCTGCTGCCCCCACACATTTCACACTCCCACCTCCCTCGGTGTGACACCTCCCAGCACGCACATGCATCATCGCGTCATTGATGCCTAATTGATACTTCCCCATTTATTGTCACCTTCCCTCCCTGTCAGCTGACTTAGTTCTCCATGTCGCTTTGCATTTATGGACTCCTGGCTGCCTTGATCTTGGTAATTAGAGTTTATGTGCTAATTGGTGTAAATACAAAGATGGGAGTTGCAGGCGAACACTTCACACTGCAGCTATAAATTGTGGCTCGGATAAGTGTGGGTTGTAGTGCTGAGGGGATAGCAAAAGTGTCTCTAGGATGCCGATATTTCTGTCACCAGCCTAGTCCTTCTTTACACAGTACAGCTTGTAAAATATTTGGACAGCTTAAGACATCTTTGCATGGTCTGGCTCTGAAAGTCAGATACTATTTTAAGTCCAAATCGTCAACTTGATGTTTCCAGTCTGAATTAAATTAGGATATGTGTGATCTACAACTACTTTAACAGTAATGGTGACTCAAACATGAGTGTAAGTTTAGTGTAAGAGATAAGATTTTGTTTTTGAAATGATTCATTCATATATGATCATGAACATTGGAATCATGAATACTGGCTTTATGCCACTGAGTTGCTCTGGATAATGAGGGCAAAGACATGAATGCTAATACTTAAGTCAGCCTACAACAAAATATCTTTAGATATCCTTATATGGAGATACGGGTGGAGTACATGCATAGGAGAAAAATAATAGCAAGATATGATTTTGATCTTTCCAAATCAAAGCTACCTGTGCTTAATGTTGAGTGATTATATCCTTTGACAGCTAGAATAACATGAGTTCAAAGCTGTAACATCAAAAAACAGGCTGTGTGAGTCCTCCTATTACTGTATAATATGTTTCTTAAGCCATCTGCTTCAAAATGCTCCATTTCACTGAAATGTAAGACACAATTATGCAGATATCAAACTGAAAACTTTTGCACTGATTAAAATTGCGGTTCAGCCATGTGCTTTTCACATGCAAACACACAGATGTATGTTTCTTTCCCCCCTTTTCATTTTCAACTTGGTTCTTTTTCAACTCTGTGTTGTCAGCAGATGTCCTTCTAACGGAGACAAAGAAAATGAGAGGGGGCTGGATATCATCAGCATAGAAATGAGCCTCCTCTCGATGCCCCTTCTAAGGCACAGCCACAGCGCCGCTCCAGCCACTGCACTACCTTTTCAACTTGCAAATGACAGTGTCACCAAATGCTATCCTTCCATCAATCAAGTCGGGGGGGTCATGAATATACAAAAGGCAAAGCGGAGACTGGCTGCCTCCCGCAGCTCTACTTGGCCTAATTATACAGGCTCAGCTTTCTCCTCTGAGCTTCCACTTTTTGTTTCAGTCTAAAGGGTACAGTCCTAGGCAGCCCCAGGCTTAATCAAGGTAGGTCACGCATACTGGACCTCTCAAGTGGACTGCAAATGCAAGTTAAATGTGGACACCAAATGTCATCTTTCTTTTACATCATTACTGCTAGGGGGCTAAGACAGCAGGGGTCAGTTCCGCACCCCTTTTTCTGTGCACACTCTGCCACATCCCATGCGCAGAAGTCCTCCTATTTTCTAAAACATAAGACCAGACCACTAGGCCGCTGCAGCCCCCTCCTCTCCTCTCCCAGAGCCTCTCTGTGGCAGCCTGCTTGCCCCTTTCTTTACCCCAGCTGTCAGATCATAGTAGTGAATTAGCATTCTAACGGATACGCCTCAACCCAGGGATGAATTAGCACACAGGAGTAACTAATGACCTCCCTGCTGAAAGTGGACCTTGTAGTCGATGGCACAGCTGATCAATACCACCTTCAGCTAAGCTTACCCTCTTTTCTCTCTTGTTAGTTTTCACTGAAATCCTTTCACAGCCTTAGAAAATATATGAGAGAAGTATAAAGAAGTTTATATAAAATGAAACCAGATTATTATAGGAGCTGCATGTTTCCATTTTGATTTGAATAATTAAAAAAAAAAAAAAAGTGAAACTCATCAATACACCTGAATGGTGACTGTTGAGCACAAAGCACAGAGGCCAGTAACATCTTATTGTTAGGTGTTTATTATGATGGAGAATGTAAACAAGACAAATCCATGTGTTAATGTAAGTAATGTTACCTGATAGCATCAATCACTGAATACAGCAATTGTGTTCTTGCTCTGTGTTGACAAAGTGTTGCGTGAGCTAACTAATCAATCATCTCATTAAAACTGATGATTCTAATTGTTTTTGATGAGTGTGGCACTGATGCAAAGGTTAAGAACATTTCGTTACATTGAAAGCAGGCTGGTTGGATGGATGTGTTATAAATATGTCACGTAAAACTGTAACACTGATGAAACAGGAGTGGACTTAGTGTAACAATGACTTCTTTCTAAAGCTCTATATAATCACCCGTTTCTGCTTAAGACAGAGGAGCCAATGTCAGTCTATCCCGGAGAAAAATATAAAACATTGCAGCTGTCAATTTTGTTTATCAGACCATCCAAAAACAAATTCACAGATAAATGTTAAGTCTCGAAATAGATGTGACAAGCAGTTTTGAACGAGCTTTGATCAGCTTTTTTGATGTGTTAATGTGTCAGCGGACGCGCAGCAATCAAGCCACAATAAGTCTCAGAGGAGTGTGAGAAAGCAGAGGGTTAATGTGGGCCTACGGCTGAGAAAATAAATTACTCTAAATATGTAAGTGGACGTTGGAATGGGCTCTGTAAGAGCAGAGTGGGTTTGGGTAAACCAACAGTCTGTCTGCAGTAATTTATAGACAGCTATGATAAATACTATTTGTCCATGACAGTCACATGAAATAATAAACCATGGCTGGCTATAAACATTACTAAATCCTGACACTATTGATTTATAATGTCTAACAGTGACATCAAACCAAACAACTGACAGAAACAATGCCAGGGCTTTAGGAGCAGTTTGTCAACTATTAATTCTGTCAAAGGGGGTTTCGCTCTAAGCCGAGAGAGCTTGTCTTGCAGTTGTCAATCCCTCTGCTGGAAACGACTGCAGCACGTCCGCGGGTAAGGGCCCTAGGCGCTGCTCCGTTAGCCCTAATTACCCCCATCCCTGCTTTGGCAATGACAAGACCAGCCTCTATTTAAAATGCATGTTAATTATGCAAATTATTAATTGGGCTGGTGCTTGAGGATTTGTGTTTATGCCCGGATTAGAGTTAATAACTGTATCAAGCTACGTTTTAAGCCTGACCTATGACAAGTAATGCTGAGGTGCTGAAAGGGATATTTTCCAATACATTACCCTCTCTTCTCTTCCAAGTCCGTTCCCCATTACAGGAGGCTGAATAAATGACATACAGATTCTCCAACCCTCGCAACAAGAGCCAGACAGTTTGGATCTACACCATGTATTGTATAACATCATTTTACACTGCTGCAGCACAGTGCTTTTTGAAAGGATCGTGTGGCAGTGTGGCAGTTTATATTTGCTGGTAACTATACACACATGTATGCACACATATGTGCACAAAAGCAGACACCTAAACACACACACACACACACACAGTCACATAAACAGTAGAGGGTCTTATTTCATGGCAATCCAGGACTAGCTGTCAAGCTAATTGCACACACCTGTGATGGGGACCACACATGCTCTGTCACCACCTGCCATGGAGAATAGTCAACAACAGTGTGCACTCTGGTCACCCAGTTATCAGCAAGTTCAAGCAGGGATCATAGAGGAGACCCAAATGTCTTGTACTCCGTTCCAGTCAAAACTTTTTATATGCACAGTGGCGATTCTTGTTTGTAGAAATTTCACAACTTAATAATGTAAGTGCACAAAGCATTAACTTACCGAAAAATTACAACATCTATATATCCCATGAATTAATGACTGTATGTTATTTGTGGATTCTCCTCAGTTCCACTCAGTCCTCCACATTTTGCCTGAGCTGGCCAAACCTCTGGGAGCTCTGGGAGCTCTGGGAGCTCTGGGAGCGCTCCCTCGATGGGGTTAAGCTTGAGTTTGTGTGCCGACAGTCATGCATGAATGAGGAGCAGCTACACAATACCCAGTAGGTATGAAAGGAATATCTACTGCCAAAACCTTGGTATTAAAAGACCAGATACACATTTCATTTATCATGGTGTTTTCCTCTCCTTTAGTTTGTTTCATTTTTTCACAGGTCAAGACACATTGTATCGACATTTAACACTATGATTTCAAAACAGATGATGGTCTGTGAGTAAAAGACTAGCCTTGTGCTTTTGACAGTTTTTAGAGGTACCCCTTGATATGATTTAATGCTACAAGTGAAATGTTATCTTGTGTCACTTACTGTCAGCAAACTTAACCATTACCCAGCCCGTCCTCACAAGAAAAACGACAGTAGAAGTCTAAAATTTAGGCCGGCAAAAATGACCTATAATTATGTTTACGTCATCTAGCAGCCGTAGAAATTATGACCCTGGGAAGTGACGGAGTTCAGATGATGTCAATATAAGGTAACTTTATAAGATTATTTTGCCTTATTAGTAGGAGGTGGGTTGGGTGGATGGCTAGATTAGGTTAGATGGCAAAAAGTGGACTTTGCTGCAGGAGACCACTGTTTGCTTCCTGTTTTCAACCGCGAGTTGGAACATTTTTTTAAAAACTTTACCATTATGGTGTTTACATGAAAACAAAGGTTGCGTAACTTTAAAGAAGTATAAACCACGTTTCAAGTGATCATTTTAACCCAAACCATCATCTTTCCCTAATCCTAACCAAGTGTTTTTTGTGCCTAAACCTAACCAGACCTTAACCACAGCATTGTCACACCATAAAACATCATTATTTTTTAATAGTTATTTGTAACGGTTTTGGAAAGCGTCATATTACACTCCTATTTGTCGTTCTGGAGTGCATTACGACGGCCGCTAGATGGCGTAAACATAACTATAGGTTGTTTTTTGCCGGCTGAATTTTAGACCTATGCTGTCATTTAACTATGAGGATGTGTTGCCATTACCTTAAGGATAGCTTGTTGTATTATGGTTAAAATGTACCCAAATTCTATGCTGACCTCACAGTCTGCTTTTCAAAATATGTTAGCAAGCTAAAATATCTAGCCCACTATAAATGTAACTCTTGACAACTGTTATTCTGGTGCGCTTTTCAGAAAATCAGACACACTTTATGATTAAACAATAAACAGACTGCAGAGGGTGTCAGCCCCAGTGTCACCCAGTCAGCAGTCTTTCCACTTCCTGCCACGACTGAAATGGTTAAGGGCGCATTAAGCTGTTTTGCTCAATGGCCCTTGACCAATATAAAGAAGTACTGAGATAGCATGTTCTGATTTATGCCCTGTGAAGACATTATGAATGCATGCAAGCACATGCATGAACACCAACACACACAGTTGCTGATAAATAAGTAAATGTAAGAAAAAAGATAAGATATAAAAGATAGATAGATAGATAGATAGATAGATAGATAGATAGATAGATAGATAGATAGATAGATAGATAGATTAGGTTAAAAATGCATTATTTTTAAAATGAATTAAATAAGGGAGACTACGGAAATAAGCCTGATAAAAGACAAAATTCCTAAAAAACAAAAATGCAAATAGACTTTCTGTTTATTTTCAACAGAACCTTTTGTTCAGTTGGATCTAAATTATAGCTTGATTAAAGTCTAACAGAGGGCTACAGTAAATCCTGTGTGAATGTTTGCTGCAGTTCCTCTAAAATGGGAAATATTGATCAGTATGATTTCCCTGGGTAGTAGGGAGCTGTGGAGGAAGAGTGAGAGACATTATTTAAGGGACATGGAGCCTAAGTAAAAAAAAAAAAAAAAAAAAAAAGGGAGGAAAAAAAATGTTATGGACTGCCTTGAAACATGGCTTAGTCTGAGTGGCCTTTGATGGTAAGGCAAAAAGGTAGTTCATCATTGTCTGCATGGGAACTAGGGGGGTGGTTGTCTTGTGTTGATTTTACATTATTAATTTGAGGCACACAAGGTCATTGGGGCCGCTATAGTCATGAGAACCAGTTGTTATCTTAACACAGCTGTCGAGCTGAATCTGCATTGACTGATTAAGCCATTGATTGGTAACACTGTGAGAAGGGGGCCTTTATGATATTACACCGAATTCACAGCCTTTTCAGTACTGTGATTGCATTTTGCAACTGAAAACATCTCCTTAGGCGTTATTATTTCTATTTTACAGTCTCCTCTGTGTTAACCAGGCACTGTAGCTCCAAGAGTGTTGTATAACCATGTCTGAGACACCTTCAATCTGCTGTAAGCAAATCAAATGTAAATGTCAAATTGTTGCAAACATATGCTAATGCAGGAAAAACCTCATGTGTGAGGAAGAGGGGGGGGGGGGACTAAATAGAAAATAAACATTACAAAAACTGTGAAATCTTAAACAAAGGGGTTGAATCCTGAGCAGCTGGCATGGAATGAACTCTTCTGGAGAGGGAATGCCAGTTTCAGAGCGCCCCGAGCATCGATTTGGAGCCAAGGCAGTAAACAGCTTTTATCAGCAATAATGATGGCATAATCCCAGCTAAAGAGGAAAGTAGCATATGGTGCAAAGCTTACAACTGCAATCCCAACAAAGTAGGGGGGATTTTCATTACTTTGTCCACTTGAAAGACACTCTGCCAATTTTTTTTTTTTCCTCCTTGCAAGGATCATAATCTACACAGTAAAATTAACATAACTTGTGTAAGATACAGACATTTTTCTCATCTGTTGACTCTAGGCCAGTGTGATTTATAGAGTCATGCCAGTGCATATCTCCAAAATGTAAAATTGCATTGCAAACACTATAATCATATGTACACATTACAGCACGTAGGCTTTACAAGGTGACAACTGCTACCCTACAAGCAACCAGGGAGTCACTGTGATACTGCATTACAATCCCACATATACATATAAAGTGTGGATATAAGCAGTCATCTCCCCAGCAGCAAATTAAAATAAATTTCAAACAGTGCATATAGCTGCCACCTACAGCGAAGTCAAACATTCTTGGCTGCAATATCTATATTTCAGCTGTCAGATTTATTGTATCCTCCTTCATTAAACCTATCAAGTTTTCCTTTTGATCAGACAACCAAGGCTAGGAGACAGCTCTTTTCCAGGAATAGTGTAACGTTGCCAAGTAGCACTCTAGACTGGCTTCAACCTCTGTCATTGATTTTCCTCCAAGCTGTGACCATTCATTGTTTGTGACATTCTCCTGTCGGCTCTTTAACACCCTTCAACCAAATCAATTTCATATTTTTGTCAATGCCTTGCAACTGGATGAGCCAGATGGAAAGGGACGTCACATGATTTAGGATGTCGATTTTCTGGCAACAATTTTATCTGCAGTTTTTACAAGACTTAGAAAGCTGGCACGATGGGTTTATTTAAAGACATACAATAGAGAAGAATAGATACACATAATTGTAGAGCTGAAGCAATTAGCCATTCATCGATTAGTTGATTGACAGAAAATTGAAAGACAACTACTGAAAATATTTATTTCCATTTTTTAAGCATAGATGTTCATTATCACTTAGTTCCAGCTTCTATATTATAGGATTTGTTGCTTCTCTGAGTGATATGTCATGTAAACTCAATTTTTGGGGGGTTTTGGGCCATTGGTTGAGTAAAACAAGTAATTGTGAAGGGATTTTTCCCAATTATCTGACATTGAATTAAATTAAATCCCTCATTAAATGCAGCACCATGTTATTGTCTAAAAAACTACAACCAAACGAATTGCGAATTTTCAAGTTCAGCTCAGAGGAACATTTGCAGATCATCATAGTATCAATGTCAGCTATTTGTTAACAGTTACCATATGTATTATCAACTGATGACTTAAACACAACAAACATCAACAGTTTGACAGTGGAGCCTAAACAGCATTTGATTCTGTAAACTGGCAGATTATCTGTCAGAAAATGTTATTATTGATGATGATGGCAGTGTTGCTGTTGGTGGTAAGTGTTTTTGTACAACATTTTTTTGTTGGTTTTAAAAATTAAATAGCTATTTATAAGCAGCAGTAATAGTCATGAACGTGTCAAAAGGAACCCAAACTGCATATTACTTCTTTCCTAAACTCTAACAAATGACTAAATTTATTCTTTGCCTCTTCATAAGCCTAGCAGACCATATGACTTTGCCCTCTATTATACCCTCAATATCACACACTAACAATGACAACAATAATAGCATGAGTGACCTTGACTTCCCGTCTGGACTCTAAGAATAATATTTGATAGCAATATTAAGTGCAACAATAATGAGATGAATATTCCCTATTTAGTGTAGACAGCTTTAGGACAAATTCTGAGGGGGGAGCTGCCTGCTGCAGCTACATGCTGGTCACTCTTAGTTGTCAAGGCTGATTTATTGCCTCCTAGCTGTTCAATTTCACATTTTGTCCTCGTCATATCCCCGACTCATGATCATTCTGCACTGACCCTTGTAGGGCAGGCAGGGAATATTGATAAAACAATTATCTGCTTGCCGTTCATTTGATTTTCCATTTCAATTACGGATTGGAGGAGGCAAAAAGAAAAGATTGCAGCATTGATTTTTTTTTCTACCTTACAACAGGAAGGAGGCAGGCTTTGATGGGATGCTTTGGTGACATGGAATAGGGCATAGCTTTAGGCGCTGTGCTTCTCTTTTGCTGTTGTAAAGGCTTTGCTTTATGGACTGTTAGTAAATTAAGTATGATTTAAATGGCAGAAGTAGAAAAAATATGACAAAAATAAGCACATACAGGCTCTGCATTTCCCTCTCCATTCTATACCAGACGCACGCATCTAATTTGAGTGCAGGTTATTTCACTGATTATTGATTTCAATGATTCAAATGTGATGACCGTAACAGGCTGGGCTTTTCTCCATGGGGGACCCGCATGTTCACACTGCTGCTGACCTGAGGTAAACACTGTATGTGCCGTGCACTCTGGAGGCCAAAGGACCCAAAGGTCATAGCAGTTTGTCAGCGACACTATTCCACTCTTTCCCCCTTTCTGATGGTCTGCCACTGTCTATTTGTCACTCTAAAATGACAACAGAGTTGCATCATACTTGTTTTTCCTGCAGCACTGACACAATGCTCCACCACCTCTACATCGTGCAATATTGTACTGTGATGGAAAGCATAGTGCGAGGACGATTTGAAGGCATATACGTGACAATCGGCACTAAAACAGATAAAAATAAACCAAACATAAAGACTACAGTAAAGGTTTCAATTGAGGGAAAGTGCATGTTAAATGTTCAGTTTCTTCAGAGCAAGCCATGTCAAATGAAACCATTACCACATAAAGTAAATAGATTCTTCTGTAAATGATTTGGAACATTGGTAATGGGTAAAGACCTAATGGGAATCCTGGTAAAATAGCCTTTGGGGAGCCTGGGAAAATCTGCCTCAGTGAAGTGGCCGGCTCTTGGCCAAAACCCTGTGTAGAGGGGAAGGGGAGGGGAAGAGAGGGGAGGCACAGACTTCACAGAGATGACAGAGAGAGAGAAAGAGGAGGAGGAGGAGGAGAGAGAAAGGCAGACAGAGAAGAGTAAGAAAGAGAGCGCACTCTCAAGGAATCTCCACCCATGGATGATGTTAAGTTCCACTGTTGGGCATAATCGCGTAAAAATGCTGAAGACTTGAAAGGGCTGATGATAATGCTATTGCTGTCCAGTGATCCAGCACGGTCACAGGCAGCAGCAGCAAGGCACAGTGCTGTACTACTTCCTATATCGCAGTCCGCTTCGGCGCACACGGCGGCTCCCAGGGGATTTCACATGGCTGACCTTAAATAAGTTTGGCTTTGATCAAAGTTTAGCGTTAGCACGATTGGTCTGCTTGCTGCAGATCAGGGGATCAGGGAGATGAGACCTGGGCTAGGAGGTCCTGGCAAAGACTCCTTCCCAAAGCTCCAGTGCACCCTTCCAACACCAGATTATATTGGGCAATTAAGGTAATGAACTGGCTAACGCAACAGCGCATAATGATCCTTTTTATCCTCGCTCTCTAAGGTGCCTCTTGTAGTTTCTCTGACACATCTTCTTCAGCATCACCTAAAAACAATGTGCTCTATTTGCTATCTTCTATTCTGACGTTTGGTAATTGCTAATACAGGAAATTATATCACAGGTAATCCAAGACAAAAGAAAACCACCACTGGATTTGTCTGTGAGTAAAACAGACAGAGTTTAATGGCACAAGTGGAACAGTGGAGCCCTTGTTCAGGGTTTAGCCAGCGAGAGGAGGCCAAGAAAAGTTTACATGGCCTTGGTTGAATAGGTAAAGAGGAGGAAAAGCGCAAATGCACCTGCATAGACATGCTCATGTGTGCCCATGTGTATTTGCCTGCGCCGGTGTACATACGAGTGAGTGATCAGGCCTTGCGTCAATCTGTGTGGCAGAGAAAGCCTGCATTCCAGTTCCCCCAATCAACCTCCCACCCCATCAGTGCGCGACTTGTCTGCCTGCTCCCTTTTCATTTGAACACATTTTCTAGCCAAAAATTTCACTTCAATCTCACCTCATCTCTCCATACTACATTAACCCCTGGCAATTGCCTTCCAAATGACCCCATTAAGCTGTAATTGCCTCAGCAGGCCTGCTCCCTCGCTTGTAATTCTGTGCAGCGAACCCACCAGACGTTCCCCCGGCATTGTTTCATGTTCTGGCTCCCATCAGCCAGTTCAGATGCTGACCCCCCCTCCTACCCCCCCCCCCCTTACTCCTCTCTGTCGTGGCCGGAGCTGTTGGTGCTCACCACTACCAGTGCCACTGGCAGACTTTCCTAATCTCCACAGTGAGCTCACACAGGAGGCGCCATGCCCTCACTTCCTCCTCCACAGCCATACTCAGTCAATTACACAACCATATACATTCACTACATGAGGCCCTAAACAAAATAAACCTCAATGTGGCTTTTTATTATCTCATTCCTACAGTAGGGATTTTTTTTTCATAAATACAGCAAGTGCACAGAGCAGTTATCTCAAGACTAGCAACAAAACGATCGAAGATATTTGCTTTTGGTGTTCAGATTTCACTTCACTTGTCAATTACAGAATTAATTGTGCCATAAAATTTGTATGTTAAACCATAATTTCTGTCTTCACTTGTCATTAGGATTCTGTTGGGTGCAGAGAGTACAGCCCACCGATGACACCCGCCATGGCACCTTCCAGCACAACTTCACCTTTTCTGTTCCCACAAGGGAGCTAGTGTCAAGACTGCTCAACTTTTTGACGAAGGCCTCCGCGGATAAGTAACGCGCAAATGCGGATAGGTGGAGAAAGCGATCCTGACAGTGATGTATTGCAACTAGTTGCAGGTGTCAAAAAGGAGATGCTCTGCCAGCCATTGGCGTGCATGCACTGTATATATGCATGCATGCACACGTCTGTGCCCCTGCGTGTTTTTCTGAACGCACGTCCCTCTGCACATCATGTATGTGTGTATCCGTGTGTGTGTGTGTGTGTGTGTGTGTGTGCGCTCGCAGACGTTTGATGTGTGTGTACATGTGACTGTTTATAATGCCTCCAAGCTTTTACATGTGACCTGGTATGGGGGGGAACTCGGACTAATAACCCATTCAACACTCCCTCCATCTCAAGCAGCACATCCTCCCTGCCACCCATAACAGATTGGTTAGCTCATAAAAGCTCTACGCTGACACAAACTCACACACACACTACCTCTGTCTGCTATTCAACCCATAGTATAATCAACAACACACCATCATCAAAACCCTCTTCTACTATAAATTTGTATTTGTTAAAAAAAAGCAGCTTAGGAATGTGGAACCAACCACATCTCGACAAAATACAGTCCGATTTCCCTTTTACACTGCAGTGATTTACTGTGATTTGAAATGTGGATTCTAAATTAATTCTAAAGCCTGAGATACAAAATCTTTCTCTGAACACACAAACCTTCAGAAATGCTTTAGATCATTTCGTTCTCTGGTTGCCCGTTTATTTAAATTAATTCTTTTCCTAAGCAAATGTTCCCAGGAATATCAAGGTGTTTTTGTTGCAAAGCTCTAACTGATCCAGGGGGATTTGCTTCCAACAGCCTGTCTCTCCCTCGCCTTTCAACACAAAACTCTGCGCTCCAATCAAAATGAACCACCAGGGACCCCCCTTCCCTCCCCCCTGAGCTACGCCTGCTCCGAGTGCTGTGATAGCAGCCTCTCTGCCATTGATCGCGGAGTTTAGCACAGAGCATGCATGCCACCGTTAGCAGAAAACAAAGACCTCTCTCCCTTTAATAGTGGCGCACGCCGTTAATGCAGCTAACGTCTTCTGTTTCCCTCTGCCCTGAAGAATGAATGAAAGAAAGCAGATAGCAATTAAAAAGGTTAACTAGGGTCCACGTCTAGTCACAACTCATCTTTTTCACACAAATCTTTTTACCTCATAAACAGATTGATATCTGGGGCGCACATTCACTTGCCACAAGTGATAAAAACACGCATTCATGTCTTACTCATAATTGTGTTCCACGTTGCAAATCTAATTGTAGACACTGAATTCAAAAAGGAAACACAGCTTTATTGATCCACCTAACACAGACCAGGAGGATCTCATGAATTAGGAATGAGATAAATCACCATTAACCCCAGAGAACCCAGCTTGTGGTCGACCACTGACATACCGCACTGACTTTTTTTTTTTTTTTTTTTTTAATATTCGGGATAATCCTTCCTGGCAAAGGATAAATATAACTCTTGAATGAATACAGCATGTGTCTGTTTATTTAATCAAGGGCTGATTTACTTGTGACAGAGAATAAATTCTTCTATTTTCTGTGAGCCTCTATAAAATTGCCATCATTTTTAATTAATTCTTAATTAAAATATATTACACCACAGCTTCTACCCATCTCTCTTGATATTCTAACATAATCAATTCAGAACCATTTACATATCATTAATTAAAAGCTTTCCTCTCTCATCCTTAAAATCATAATGAGGGCCGATTCCTCATTAGTAACCTATAAGGGAGAAAATAACAATACAGTAGAGAATGGATGGCGCATTCCACAGTGAGTCCTTTGTCTCACAGTTTCTAAAAAGCTTTTTTTTACGCTTCTCAATTGGATTTAAGAATTACTGAGTCAATTTTGTGGACTCAATGAAAATAAGTGAAGCAACACAGGCTCTCTTAGTTTGTGCCTCCATGCTGCTTTGAAGAGGAAAACAAAGTCAATCAGTGTCATCGGTCGGATCGACTTCCGACTAAATTCTATTTAAACTGCAGAGAACTAAAAAGTACAATCCATCATTACAGATTTTGAGCTTCTTAACGGTAAAATGTACAGGAAAAAAATATAAATGAAAAGTTTGTAATTTGAAAAAAACATATATATTCTATATAGATATTGTACACACGCATTTTATTGTGTTTTCTACATAATACACCTGTGAATAATGATGCTGGACCAGAATAAATAAAAGTCCTAAGTTAGCCTGCTCAGTACTTGTTGATGTGGCATTAGTACACACACACACACACACACACACACACACACACACACACACACACACATATATATATATATATATATATATATATATATATATATATATATTAAATTTAATTTAACTGTAAATTTTAAGTGCAGCTACGCAAATAACAGCCTAAGATCATTTATTATCCAGACTTTAAAAGCCAACACGTTCATACTATCTTTCTATCTTGAACTCCCTCTTAAAGAAGAGTAATAATATCAAGTAATGATAGGCATTGTTATGCCGAGGATCAGGCATATCCTGATTTTTATCGCCCGTCTCTCACAGGTGCTCCGGCGTTACTTGTCAGGACTGCATGTCTGGGTCTTCCACATGTCAGATAAAAATCGCTGCACTTGGTGTTTCGGCAGCCTGACAGCAATTTATTTGAATGTTTTGTCACACTGGTGTTGGTGCATTTTGTGTGGGCTGCTCACCGGAATGGCAACAGCTCGCAGCTTCCTGACACTTGCGTACACATACACACACACACACACACACACACACACACACACACACACACACACATTGACTAGCACAAAATCACAGATGCATACTGCATGTGCTGCATGTCTACTTTGGATAATTAAAAGCTGTGTATGTAAAAAAAAAAAAAAATGGTAGAATGTTGGTAAACTGAATGTGTTCATTAATATTTAACACTCGATAAAGCAGGTGACACTACATCATTAGCACCAGCATCCTTGTAAAAATATACACTTTCATTTACACCTCCATGACCATACATATGAACCCAAAATAAATTGTCACACCAGGCTTTACTAAGGTGAATCCACAAATGCAGTTATGAAAAAAAATATATAGTATGTATTTATATGTAAACCTACTTTTTTTTTTTACTTTTTCTAATAACTGTAAATAACATCTGAGTAAACAATACAGTTGATTTAAAGCATGCTAAACAAAAACCTTGCTGCAATCTTGTGATTCTTTGAGCTGACATGGAATATTGAGTAAGTTAATGAAATTCTCTCAAAGACAGGAACTCTATTTTTACACCATGATAATTAAAGTACGACACAGTTATAATTTACAGCCCTCGCTTAATTGCATAGGAAAAGTAAAATGGGAGAGGTCTATGAGAGGAGATTAAATGTGTGTGTGTGTGTGTGCGTGCGAGCTGGAGTGTGTGTGTGTGTGTGTGTGTGTGTGTGCCTCTTCACTCAAGAAGAGTGAATATAAAAGAGCTTCCTGTGCATCTAAACAACAGGATTGTATCTTTAAGCATCATGGAATGTATCAAAGATTAGGTAATGAAATATGCACTGTCCTATTTTTCTGCTAGCAGGCCCTTTGACAAATCGAGTACAATCCAAAATCTCCATAAATCACTATTAAAGACAAGTATATCATCACCAGCGCATATATCTTCCCCAGCCTGACCTGTAGACTAATGAGAAAAGGCCCAGACTATCTTGTCTGATTAATTAATTCAAAATGTCGGCTGTTATTCAAATGTGAGGCTGGTGTTATTTGAATAACACTTGACAGCGACGCCTGAAGAAATAATTTCTGGTTTGTGAGGCTGCTGCAGCATTACTGATGATGGCTCATGGAAATGTTAGAAGCCGAGGAGTATATTTTCCCTCTTCACCAGTCCTCTCGCTTTCTCTCCCTCACCTTCTCAGTCATGATAACTCCAAGAAGTATTTCATTACTTACCCCCCCCCCCACCCCCAACCCCCCCTTTCACAATTATGGCTCTTACCGGTTTTTTCCACTGTCTGTCCTTTCTCTGTGTTTGTATTCCCTCCCACAGCCAGCCCAGATCTACAGGGCAGCGCTTTGGCTCTGCAAGAGACATGCTGGCAAAGAGGAAGGTCATGGTTTTTACAACTGCAGCTCCCCATTGCTGACAGCCCGTGCTGCCAAAGTGACACACTCTGTTTGGCTTTCCCACGTTCATAGAGCTCCACAGCACTTCGTCTTTATCACAGAGCACGCCACACACACACACACACACACACACACACACACACACACACACACACACACACAAACACACACATTTAATCAGCCTCATAGCTGCATTTCCTGTCAATGTGCAACAAAATGATCACACAGACAGACGTAATCACGAAATATCGCAACAGACAGATCTGGAAATTCTCCTATACGCTGGTTCCTTTCTCTTTATTTTTCTTTATTTTTTTTTTTTGCACAAAACCCAGTGAATTGGGGCTAGTGGAAAAAAAAAAGGAACTGGAGAAAGAAAACCATGAACGTACGTGCTAGGGCCCAGGGGCAGTGCTCACCCCTCTATCGCTTCCCTCATCAAGCATGGATTCTAATCAGGGCTGGGGAGATATAAGACGCTCAGTCATTAAATAAATTAACTCTGCCACTCCATGCTCTCCTTCAGCACCCGCGAGAGGCCCGCCGTGCTCTGCATACTTACAGAGGCTCCAAGCATCACACGCACCTCACCTTCATGCCACAACCATGCAGGCCTGCCAGCGCCCGCACACACACACACACACACACACACACACATACACACAAGTTAAGAACTACTCTTGAATATTTAGAGAAGAAGAGGAACCACACCTCCTGTCCCTCAACAACCACTATTCACATTCACATGGAAAGCTTTATACATAATTGTATTAAATGACCAAAAACATTTCTTGGGAAGAATACAGGTTTGTCCCACAATTATGCCTTAAAAAAAAAATCTATGTGAATGTGAGTCATAAATAACCTCTGAGGACCAATGCTGATTCACAGGGTTCGGTGAGACAGCGTAGACATGAGTTTTTTGAGGATCTGTGCAGTGTGCTGCCATTCATCAAGAGGAAGCAAGTGCAGTGAGAGCTCAGTGTCGGCTCGGATCACTGACACAAACAATCAAAGCTGACACAGTCTTCGTATAGCACCTGCCACTCCGGCAACACAAATAGATCAATATGAGGGGAACTCATTCACTGTTTAAAACTCATATCCTTGCACCCACATCATCTTCCAGAGCACCGTGATGTAAAAAGTGCATGCTTAATACGTATCAATCACTCTGACAGAGGAAATGCTTATTTGAGAAGCCAACATGAGGCAAATACACCGTGTCAGCAGAATGGCCGTTGTCAAAACTTGCCATTTGAATTTTCAACCGCATTGTGCGGAGACAAATGTCCTTAGAAATCCCTTACATTGCAATTCATATCATTTTAATGTGTGCTTTAATTCTCCATTACTTAGAGAGGAAGTACCTGGGATGGTGGAAAGACATTAGAGAAAGTAAGAAATGAACAGAAGGGTCTGGGGATCTCTCTAGCAGACACAATTAAATATTCATGTGTCTCCTCCTAGGACACAACAGATACAGATCATTATCATGGCAACAGCACACCACCATTTTGTTCACACGTTTGGCTCTGAATCGATGTATGTGTGTGTGTGTGTGTGTGTGTGTGTGTGTGTGTGTGTCTGTAAAATTCCATAGGAACAGAAGACTCCATTATTAAAATTAGAACTGCTTCTTTTTCAGTCCAACGGGTCATAAAAAATATATCTGTAATTATGGCTGTGATATTCAGACTTTTAATTATTGCAGTTATGAACAGTGTGTGAAGATCTTTTCAAAGGTATTCAGGTATGTGTGTCTCTTTGAGCCACATGCCATGGGGACAATACACTAGCTCACAATGTTAGTGAATCATTCCAAAATTCATTACAATACGCTCAGTCCTCTCCTTCCTCCTGCTTGAGGAAAAAGCAAGAGAAGAATAGCAGTAATGTACTCTGGATGACCTCCACTTTCTAAAGAGAGGAGAAACCAGCCTTTTTTTTTTTTTTTTTTTTTTTTTTTTTTGCTTTTCAATCCCCATCAAAGAGGAGCAAAAGGAGGGACAGCATTCCCCTGCTCGCCGTCATTAATCATAGCTTTCTGGGAGCAAGCGCATATTAATTTCTGTCATCCCAAACATCATTTGGTATTGTTATGCCACGGCTTAGTCCTCATTCACCAGCAGATGCCGGCCGTTCCTCCTGGTTGAGGGAAGACAGGGCTTGTGTGGCTGTGTTTCAGAGCAAGAGGCCTTTATCCCTGGGGCTCTGACACCAATTAAGCCATTTCACCGAGAGACGAAAACAGGGCCCGCCGTTTCACTGAAACATGAGCCAGCACCTAGCTGTTGGCCCCACGCCATCTTTCCATTACTTCAGACACAAAAATGAACTTCAAGGACTTACAAAAATAAAAAAGATGGTTTCTTAGCCAATGGTCATACTTTACTGACCGCTGACAAAATTACAAAGAGAGGAATGTCAGCATTTGTGCATTGATCACCGGCGGTAGTAGTCGATACACTTTTCCTGTTCTTAGCTCTAGTAACACGATTAATTCAATTTATTTTAAATACATATTTAAATTCACAGACAATATCAAAACAATATGATAGTATTACGCCTCAACTGATATAGAAAAATGCTCAGTGTGCAGTTCCTTTTACGTCTTTTTTTTTTTTTCTCCCCATAGTTGCCTTTTGGCAGGCAGCAGAGTGGAGCTTGTCTTAGGGCTAAAGCAGAATAATGCAAGGTTTGTTATGAATTAAATATTAGAAATCTTAACACAGCAGCCAATAAGAATTATTTGCCTTATTAAAGCAGCAGAAGACGCTGATTAAATTTTCATTGCATTGCAGTCTTTTTCCCATTTCTGCCTTCAATATATCATTCTAATGTATGAAACATGTGGAACAATGGCATATGGAACAATGGGAAGAGGGGCTTCATTTCCAAGCTTGCAAATGAGGAAAAAGACAGCACACATTCCCCCCTTTTTTCTGCTGTTTTTTGGGAAAACAATCGTGTAAAGAAAAGAAATGTGACATCAATGCATCATTCTGTTTTTGTCAACGGAGACTGGTAACAAGCTACAGACTGCCACTGTGTCAAAATATTACACATGAGATTTAAAATGTGTCCATTTACGGACTTCTGCCTCTAATTCTTTCATCGCTTGATCTACAGAAATCCATCACCTGTAGGAGTAACACCCCCACACAGTCAAACAATACAGGCGTTTAACTGCCTACAAAACAATTTTTATAACAGTGAAATGCAGAAAAGCAAAAAACTGTGGCAAAAGCAGGATTGTTTTCAGTGTCCCTGCACTCACAAATGATAGGTCATTTAGTTGTCCACATGTAATGTGTACAGAGTAAATGAACATCATGGTGTCTATCGTCCCATGAGGAAAACTCTTCCCTGAAACACTAGAGCTAATGAAATAGGGACCTATAAATAGCAGAGTCATTACTGAGAGAGGACTTGCTTTGCACCAGTCTTTCACTCTAACCCTTTTTACACTAATAACCGGCTCTATGGCATTACATTGCTCAGCCATGGAGTGACACAGTAATGAACATTGTGATACAGGAGACATAGGGAAAAAGTTCAAGTTTAAAAACTTTTTTTTTCTTTTTAAGTTGGAGTATGAACGCTGATTGATATTATGCACAATGCTGAAGCAAGATACACTCTCATAAGTTAATTTCAATTTTTGCAGCTGTGTGTTTCATAAACGCAGGTTGACTCATTTTTTTTTCTTGTGGGGGAAATTACTTAGGAAGCACAAATATGACTTTTTGTAATTTTGTCAGATCAATTAAAAAGTGTGAAATATTGACTAGTGCGTGTTGGTAGGATTAACTTTATTTCCAGCCATGAAAACTCCATATTTCAACTTTTGAAAAAGGAAAATTTAGTTTAAGTATGTCTGGCAGGTCAAAGGTCTTTTACTGTTTTGACAAGAGTGTAGCTCCAGTAATGCAAAAAAAAAAAAAAAGCTTGCTAACTCATCCCGGGGTCCTGACAAGAAGAACAGTTGGATCGTTCACATCTTTATTTATATCAAGAATTACTTGATCTATTTCTACATGGGTCATCGTTTGATCCGGCTTCCCCTTGTCTGCTTCAGGTTTATATTTTTACATTCAGCGACAGACAGACGCCGCAGAAAGCGCGAGGGGCATGCAAAGAGTCTCCACCAGCCACGCTCCTACTGCTGTAAACTAATTTCAATCAATCCTTCCTTTTTGCATCCCAAGCAGCCTCTGCTGGCTGCCACCGCCTGAAGATAACTATTTCACCACCTCTGTCATGCCTAATTAACAACTCAGATGTACAATTCAGAAATTTCGCAATTAACCTACTAAAATATTGTTGGAGGATGCTAATTGTTATGCCAGTTGCCATAAAGACTCATTTGCATAACGTATGTGCAAAAAACAATTATGAGCTGTTGATCGCGCAGGAGCCCGCGGAAAACGCTTGCAGCCATGGGGAAGGGGGGTGGGGGGGGGCGAGAGAGACATGTGCAAGATGGGTGCTCGTGGGTGCAGATGGAGGGACAGCACTGAATCATCGTGCAAAAACCAGATTTGAGGAGCCGTGCAGATACCAGGCAGCATCGGTGCAGAGGCATCTACCTCCACAGCACAATAGCATTTATCCTTCCAAATGAAACTGATATGTACTCTTTGTTTTTTTTTTTCCCTTTCCTCTTTGTCTGGCTCTCCTTCTTTTCATCTTTGCAGATGGGGAAATGGAGGGTATTTGGGAGCTACTTAGATAATAGCCATATCTTCCCAGTCCCCCTTGTGCTTTAAAGGAGGAAGCACTAGTGGCCCTGCCATTGAGCCAGTCAGGAACCCAGCTGTGCACGAGCTATTCGGCACAACACTATCTAGTCACTGCAGCCGCATCACTGGGGCTCTCTGAGACAAAAAGCAGCCAAAGTCAATTGTCTCTCCTGCTGAATAGCTTTCTGTTCTCTGCCATGGATTTACTGGAGCTTTTTCAGCACAAATAAAACCACAAAGTGAAAGAAAAAATAAAATAAAATATTAACAAATACAATTTTTTGTTCCCTGGCTTGTAAAAAGGATATTTAGTTGCACCTACATTAACAATAATAATAATAATATTAACAATAATAATAATAATAGTAATAATACTAATAATAACAATAATAATAATAATAATAATACATTTGTATTAATAATAATAACCCAATTGGAATGAGAAGGCTCATTAACTTTGTCAGGGAACATTGAAATTAATGTTCCCTGTAGATTTCAGAAATGCTTACCTCCTCAGTCCTAACTCTATTTACTCCAGGTAATGCTTTTAGTCAGCCTTGCATGTGGTTAATTACAGGCTCATCCTGAACTGCATTTAGTTAACACAGTCTTCCTAGCTGAACGTTACATATAGCGTGGACGAGCCAATAAACATATGTGAAAGCATGTTTAGCGGTTTACAGAAGGCAAATCAAACATGTGCAACAGAATGTCGACATTGGCTCGGACCGTGAGTGTAGTCCCTCCCTAATCCACTGCTTTAAACAGTGGATCGAGCATTTATCAGCCTGAATGTGCCACTCTCTCTCTCTCTCTCTCTCTCTCTGTCTCTCTCCTACCTCTTCAGACCCCCCGTTTCTGAACCTGATGAGTCAAAGGTCAGGAAAACAACAAGTCAATACGCAGCCAAAAGAAGCGCTATGCAGCTGAGAGAGCTGTGGAGAGGGCTTAGCCTCTCTGTGGCACTCCGTGATTTAGCCTGTAATAGTTTTCTGTAATCTCTTTCTATTGATTAAACCTCACATCAAAGAGGAGTCTTGCTACAGAACCTCTCTTTTCCTGGTCAGAAATACCATATGGAGGTAATCTTTCACCTTTGTTATTCTTGCCGCTCCCGCTGCTGCTGCTGTGAGCCTCTCTTCCAAAGCATGAGAGCAAGACAAGGGGAGTAGCCAGCAGGATAAAACAAACCCAGCACAGAGGAATAACTGCAAAACTCATCTGAATCGTGGGCAATTTTCACTGAATGCATTCATTGTCTTCTCATACAGCCTAAGGGAAAAAGGTACAACATGAATGTGTCCTTTGTCCTGAAACAGCAAGAAAAAATGATTGTGAATAATTAATTGCCATTTTTTTTTAAGTATGTAGCAAAAGAAAAACACATCACATCTGAAGGACAAAGAACACCACTTGCCAACTGAATCTCACATTTAGCTTATCTAAATGCAAAACCAAGAAAATTTGGGGAAAAAAAACCCTCCTGCTAAAAACACTCAATTTAGTGACAGGCAAATGACTTCATGCTGCCACTTAATCTCATTTCTTGCATAATGCTCTCTAATTAGCATATCAAAGTGAATTAATACTTCTAGGGCATTAGCAATGCAGAAATATGCTGTAGCTCTACAATAACAGTTAGAAGGGTGCCAGAAACTTCTAAACACCCTGAAAAGTCTTCAAAATATCTCACCATTACTAGAAAATGCACTTCTTCACATCTCCTTTCTAAAAAAAAATAAAGAAAGCAACATTGAGATCATTGTCACCACTTTGATTTTATCTCACCTCTGATCTCTGATATAACACTAGAACACTTCTTTCAACAGAAACTTTGTAGTAACACTTTTAAAGCTTCGAAGCCTGTGCACACAATCCATGTACACACTAGACAATGCGTCCTGATAACATGATACATGCACGCAGTAATTACACTGATGATTATTGGACCGCTTTCAGATTTATTATTAAAAGTCGTTTTCAGCCAATGCTGGATCCCATGACTAAGACAGCCAGCCCTGTGCCATCTGAACGGACATGAAAGGGCTAACGATGCTACAGGAGCCAGTGAAAGGCTCACTGTGTGCTGGAAAAACAGACCGGTCAACAAGGCCACCAGACCAGCTGAGCTCTGTCAATGGCTAAGAGGGGGAGGCTGTGACTCTAAACCACAGGTTAACCATGCACACACACACACACACACACACACCACACCAGCTCTTTCTCACTCTCCTCCTCTGTCTCGTCTCTTTCATTCCCAGACACATACACTCTGCACGCACACCACCATGAACACACACACATCTACATGTATTTATCTTAAGTTTTCATCATTTTCGTCTACTTTTTAATTCTACTTTGAGCAGCTGATTTAAAGTTTAGAGCGTGTTTTACAGCAGACACTTTCCTACCAGACCTCATCACACAAGTTTCGACAAACAAATCGGTAAATAGTCTGATTTTGATGAATCACAGAGTGAAATGCTTTAAATGTAGGGGTAAGTAATGTAGGGGTAAGTTTGAAAATAAAAAAAACCTTATCTAGTCATTTTTTCACTAAGGTCTAAGTTTCACAGATGCACTGATGCTCCTATATTGAAAAAAAAAACACTTCAACGTTAAATCAATGATTGCTTGCGAAATAAAATCTAACATACTGTGTGATTTACATCCTTTGTTTTTCTTGCTCTGTGTCTTGCATTGTCTAAACTCAACAGGCATTCACACAGCAGAGCATCTCGGCTAGACTGTGGACCCTCTGCCAGCCCCTGTGGACGCCACCTGCGCTGGGGAAGTTCATAAAGTTTTATGATCTCCCCCAAGCCAATTTCCTCATAAACCGCACAAAGGTCACAAATCTGACAAGGCATCAGGTTTGCTAAATTACACTAAATCCTACAGCATTGTTTTTTTCCTGTTCTATTTTTTTTTTTCTTTGCCTGAGAAATACACATATAATCTGGGAAAATAAATAGTGATGTGCAATAGTTTGAATATTTCAAGTATCTGTTTATTTGGACTTTGTTTCTCGCAGGAGCAGAGCAATCGCATGAAAAAATGCTAAATTAATATTACAAAATACTGCCTATGAGAATAGTTTATCCTTAAAAAGAGTATGTCTGCATTTAAGAAATTTAAGTCTATTATACATCATATAAGTATTGTGGAAAAATAAAGAGCAGAGGTTCAAAAGTGCAATCTGTCTGCACAGTGGTGACCTTTCTAAAATATAGTATAGCAGAGTTTGAGTTATAAGAAAAGTTATGAGAAAAACATTAACTATAATTACATCTGTCTCTTATATATTTGTGTATATGCACGCACACACACTGGAAGTTGTCTTAGAAATCTGCACACTTGATGCTCACAAAGAGCACAATATGCAACTTTTCCCCCCTTCTTTTTTCAAAGTTCAGATTTATCAATAATTTTAGATATAAGCAATTTGCATTTTACCAGAATTCACTGTCCATATTTATAGGAAAGGAGTCTGCATGTAATTGCAATTCAATAACTGATTGAGAGTGTTGTTTTCCTCATATGTTGAAAATTGTGTTTTTTCGTTATAAAGCATGAATTCAGTGTGATCTCAGTTATTAGAGCATATGCTACGGGATTCCCCCGTCCTGTTTAGTGCCAGGGTAGTGAGGGTGAAAGCTGGAGCACACTTTGTGTTTAAATCCAAGCAACCAGTGCTGGAAAAGATGCTCCTGAAGAAACATGAGCAACTTCAGGGCACAAAAATCTACCTCTGCATGCTGTGACAACAGGACGGTTTCTGTGTGGCACAGAATCATATTTAAAGCATTGATTGATTAAATTGGGCAGAGGTCCCCTGTAACCTGGATGCAGGCTGCCACCGGATCACTAGGAGGTAAAACTTGGCTGATTGTGCTGAGGTTCCAATTTTTTTTTTTTTTCTTTGGGTATATGAATAATTTTTTTGAACACATTCCACAAGGATCTTACCTGTCTTTTCTTTGATTTCACAGAGAACGCTGAAGAGTGCTGGTTTCATTCTGTGACAGTTCAGTCCATGTTTCCTGTTTCAGTATAAGACAAGATAATACTGAAATAAGTTCACTGATAAATCACATGTCAGACATTTACAAGAGGATTAATTATCACTTCCTTATGTCTTGCAATGTTCCAACCCAATAAAGTTATCATTTGCTACTATATATGGTTTAGTATTTGCTCAGTAAAAAAAAAAAAGAAATAACAGTAACTTTTAATTAGATTAGACTAATAATAATGCTCCATTATAAATATAATGCCCAATGACAATTAATTCATATAATTAACTGACTGAGATTAATTTCATTTTTCCAGCATCAGTTGTAGTTTTGCTGATATGTTACTATAGGCCATGTGTGCACACAAACTTTTTGAACAACACAAGCTCACTCAGATTCACGTTGCCATAGTTTAAATTAAGAGCCTTTGTTCCCTCAGTAACAACTTTCTCATGTGTTAGAGCTTTGCGAGGCAGTAAATGCACCTGTGTGTCAGATTATCATTAAAGGCACCCCAGCCTATTGTTATGCATGGTGAAGTGAAGTTAAGCGGGCCACATCTCAATAATGATGCGTTCAGCGTTTTGGTGGGGGGGTGGTGGTGGGGGGGTGAGGTGGAGGAGTGGGGGGCGAAGTTAATAAAACATATAAATCAACCAACTTTGCTTGCGCCTCGTCCAGACTTTGATCAGTAATGGTCATTATTTGATGAAGAATGTCACCAATGTCTTGTTTTCTTCCGTCTCCGTCTGTCCCATCGTGTCCATGTGGAGGCGGCAGTGCCATGCCTCCTTGTACCGAGTGGCCAGCCAGACTGACACCGCCGATCGACTGCATGATCCGGGCTTGATCGTCCATAGTAGCCGCTAAAGAGTCTGTGCACTGAGCCACACAAATTGAAAAACTCATATACGAAATCGGCTAGAGCATGTGCCGCAGATTAGGGGGATGTACGGCTTTGGGATTCTTCAGCGATATAGAGCACACACGTTTGTTTGTTTTGTTTTTGTTTTTTGTTATTTAAAGAAGACTATAGTGATGTTTTAGCGTAAATCTGGTGTCCAAGTTGTCGCTGTCCTCTCGCTTTTTTACGCGCGGTCCAAAGTGCCAAAACGCGTGACTGTGTTTGTAGAAAAATGCATAAATCTTTATCTTTTTCTTAAAACTTCTTTGTCAAAATTGACGGTCGTTGTCCATCGTATCCAGCAGGAATCCTCATGCCAATCTGTCTTTTCTCTGGGATTTGACGGGTGGTAGGTTGTAGACAGAAACGCTCCTTGGTGATCTCTCATTTATTAGCGCTCTTCATGGGATTCCCGGCGCATTCCCTCTCAAAAAAAATGTCCAAATCCTCCGCGTGAAGCACCGCCAACAAAATATCCAATGTGAAAACGTGTAAACAAATAATAAAAAAAAAAATCTTAGGCTTGCAGGTTGCCAACTATAAATGTGCAGAAATGATTCCCGCGACAACTGGCAATAGGCCTATTTAAAAAAAAAATACACAATCTGCGGCATAGGTGTCCAAATGTGACTATAAAAAATATGAAATGTACAAAAAGTTGGGAGATTTCTGTTTAGAAAAAAAGCAACAACGAGAAGAAATTAATTAGGATACAACGCTGTATAAAGGCGATGCGCAAAAAATATCTTGCCCTGCCGAAATTTATGAGCTCCAGCCTCTGCCTGTGTGTGTTTTATGTTGTTTGATGGCAGCGGTAGTGAGCGATTGACAGTGTGCCAATGCCACTCACTCAGTGCAGACGTGTCAGAGCAGGGAACAGGAGTAAAAAAAAAAAAAAAAAATACAAATACGAAATGAAAATGCACGCTCCGCCCTGCAGAGGAGGGGTCTATATTCTTGTCACTTCTCGCCTGAACACCGAAAAACAAAATGTTAGAGCTAATACTTAGGATGGTGATTATAATGATGAAAGCACGGCAGAGTCCCCTCTCTTTTTCTTGCAGCGGCGGCAGCAGGGTATCCTCGTTTCCTCACGCGTGCACGTGCAGCTATGTGCATATTCTCTACCAATAATAAAGATTTACCCCTGCAACAACACAGGCAAATGCATAATGAGAGTTTTATACAGTTTGATGTAGAACTGCATAGTCCCTTGTAAGCCTTGGTTCAAGCCAGGCAAGCAGTAGACTATATTATTGGAAAGTGAAGCTCCTCGACCAATCCCCGACCAGAATGACTAAGACTGACGATCCGTGTGTCCTATTACTGGCAGATGCATGATGCTGAAAGCCCACCCACTCCATCCCTCCATCTTCACACTGCTCGTACAAAAGGATGGGAACTTCTGATTGGTCGTTGCCACGAGTGACATCCATTGCACAAGCAGGCGGCGCTGCCCGGTGCTCCTCCGCAGTTGCTATGGCAGCAGACAAGTTGTTGAGCTGGATGCGAGGCAGCAAATATACTGTGTACCCCTACAATGAGCAGTGTTTATAAAGAAAAAGAAAGAAAAATGGAGGTTTGCCTTTATTTTATGTGCGTTTCATGTTAAACATGAGGAGATAGAGTGCAGAGATGGTTCACTACAAGGCCTCGATGCTGAACTTTTGACAGAAGGGGTTTGTTTGATAGGAGTTTGAGGATGAGCAGAGAAGAAAGTCAACACAAGCAATACATGTGCAGTGCTGTTTGCTCATAAGATATTATATTCTCCAGACACCAAAATAAACACAATGAATGTCATCGCTCACAGATCTAGAGGCCAGATAAACAATAAAGCATGACTACTAAGTGGTTTGGAAGTACCAGATCATGGATAATTCCAATTCAGTATTAAGTTAAGATTTTAAAAAAAAAAGGAAGAACAGATGACTTGAAGAAATGTGCAATGTTCTCTGATCCTGAGAAGATCGAGCTGGTATGTCAGCCACACTCTTCTCTCTTTGAAGTTGTGATGAGCCAAACAGAGACTGGAGTCCAGACAAACTTCATCCTCATGGACCACACTTCACTGAGAAGCTTGATCTACTAGAGGTGTTTTTTGAGTCAGCAATGGTGGCGAACAATTCAATGTTTCTGTAGAAATTCAGAAAACAGCACCCGTGTTTTAGAGCTCTTGCTGGTGGTAGTGGATTTACTCAGTTTGTCAATTATGGTTGTGCAGACAAAATGTTTATGACACATAAAGATGCAACGTTTACACTATTAAATGTACTATGTAACATTTTATGGTAATTTTTGCATTTCTTTGACATTATTGTAAATACCATTAACAAAAGAAATCATAACTGAGATGAAAACATCTCAGTATATCAACGTCTATGCTGTATTTTACACTGGGTGCCTTTGGGTTAGATTTGGCAGGAAATCTGCAACAAAAAGAGAGACTGCTTTATAGTAAGACAAATAAAAAAAAACACAAACAGAGCCTAAGATTTCATGAGAATGAGTAAAAAAACATTGTTTTTCAAATGTGCTTGAAACGTGTTTTCCTCTTCAACAAAAGTTGGAAGAAAACAAACATTTGCAGGGTGACACTGGGATTAAGTGCAAGTGGAGCATCATGTTTATGACAGGAAGCAACAGGGTTTATGGAAAATGTGGGTTTAATTTTTATACATAGTAAACAACATCACTGACATGAAAGCTGTTGGTCTTATTTCTTTATGGTGATTATACGAAGGTATAACATTTCATTTGACATACTGATGTTTACTCAAAGTGTTTAGTTAACCCTTATGATACTTTAAGTCACTTTTCATCAGAATAAACAAATGGAAATAATCCCCAACTGTGACAAAGTGGTTGATGATAAAATACAAATTTCCTTCAATTCTGTTTAATTTAATTGTTTGTTTTTTTGTCACTGAAGACATCATATTCATTTCGAAGGAGCACTGAGATAAGCATACAAATTAACATATCATCATTAGAAGTAGTGATAGTGAAATATGTTCTTTTGGTCAGCTCAAAGCAGTGAATAGATCATGGACTACTTGGTCTCAAGGAATGATTCATTCCTGTGAGTCAGAACTGAGTGAATGGATTAATCCTCAGAAGCGGAAGTTTTACTTAAAATGATTTCAATTAAAATCATTATACAGTGAGTCATTACTTTCAAAAAAAAACTTTTAACTTTTGATGATCCTTCTGGAAAATGCATATTGCGCTTTTGCCGCCTGTCTGATTCTCAATGTGAAGTCCAGGAAATGGGATGAGGATGTGTCAAAGATGTCCCAGAATGAATGAGAAATGACATTATTTTTAGTGCACTTCACTTAATATAGGATCAAAGGAAAATTAATGAATTTGTTTTGTTTTTTAATGAAAAAAATCTGCATCATATATTAGGAATAAAGTGTTCAATTTGTCACTAGAAATAATTTGTGGACACCATTGACGTTTAAATGTCCTGTACGGTTCACAGGGCTTCAATTCTAAAGTTGGAAATCTTAATATTAAAAAATGTCTATATATATTTAAAAAAGCGGATCATATTTGGCGTTCTGTGTGGTTCTGCTCATTCATTTGACCTTGAAGTATCAGAGCAACACACTCTTGAGTTTAGTGAATGGGAGTCCCAGGACTACTGCATTTATCATTGAAATACTGAGCTGTCAAGTCACACTACATACCTGTCAAGAAGGGCTCAAAGGTACAGCTCCGGCTCCTCTCCTCTGTTGCAGTGCATGATTCTTCATTGCATTGCATAGCAGGCCTATTCACCGTTGTTTTCAGCCATATGTCAACATAATTCATTTCCGTATGTGACAGCTCCTTACAGTAAGACACTGTAGCACTACTAGTTCACAGAACTATGTTTACATATCAGGGGTCTGTGCTATTCACCTTTTCCTGCTTTTTCTTCCTCACACTTACATTTCTAAAATTATATCACATTGTGTTCTCAGAAAGCTGCAGGTCAGTTTCTTTGATGGGAAAAATAAATAACATGTAATTTGACAAGTTGTTTTCACATGTACTGTACATTAGGTGACATAAAATGACAGTATTTTTACAAATGAGGTAAGCAAGGCATAAGAATAAGCACCTATGAGTGTAGAGACAACACTTTGTCATCATGCTTCTCATTGTGACATCTGAAAAGACCCACAGGTGCTGTAGAAAGTGACTGTGTTGTCATATTTCATTTAGGCATCCTTCTGCAAAGCTGTAATTGCCTAATTAGCTTGTTAATTAGGAGATTAGCATTTACTGATAGAGTGGCTTGCTCTGTTGTGATGAGAGTAATACAGATTAAGTGAGAAGTTATGGGTGCATGGTTTCACAATTTTGCTGTCCACAAAAGGGTCACAAATCATTAAAAGATTTGTGAAATTGCTGCGTGTTTTACATCAGAAGAGGACGCTCGTCGTTCTCTGAGCTATCAGAAACGCTGTCGAAGACGGCGGAAGAATGCTGGAGCCCGGTGAAGGCAGCCTGACTGACACACGGCAGCGAGATACCTCCTGGTCTGAGTGTCGCCTCTATGATCCCCTGTTGCTCGGGGAGATTGGAGGAAATGACTGAGCAGACGGTGCCAGAGACATTACTAACCCAATTATGAACAGTCTTTCATTTGGTTTGGATACTTTATTCTTATTTATTTCCTGGTATTTGTCGCTGCTGTGCATGCTCTTTGTCTTCATTACTGCTCTGCACACGTGAAAGCAGAGAGAGGTAGTATGACTATTTGTGGAATCTGCTCCTTGGAATCGTGCAGTGAACTAATATCCAAGGAAGTGTGCCTCTAAAAATTCCAACGTAAGGATCAGAGATGATATTCAAAGTTTAAAATATCAGGTGTGGTGGATTGCACGCTTATAAGTTACAATAAGTAAAAGTTGCAATACCACAGTGTAAAAATACTCAATTACAATGAAAACTCCTACATTTAGGAGTACTATTAGCAAAATGTACTTAAAATATCCAAATGTAAAAGGACTCATTATGTAGCAGAATGCCACACTCTTGTGTTATATTATTATATTTTACATTGTTTTATCATTGTACTGATGCATATGCTTGTAATCAGCATTTTACTGTTTTAGCTGGTCTAGAATGAGCTAATTTTTTATATTTAATAAAAAATTTTGTATAATCAACATGTCATATTTTATGAGTTGATCATATGTTTCATATGAAAATGAAAGAACAGAAACTAGTAACTAAAGATCTCAAATAAATGGTGGAGAGAAAAAAAAAGGAAATACTCAAGCAAAGTATGAGTACCTGTAAAATTATACTTAAGTACAGAACTTGAGTAATCCCACATACAGAAGAGAGCTTGAAAGGTAGATAACTATGTAGGAAATATTGTATCTGCTAATGAGTGCTGTTAACTCCCCCTGTAGTTATTAAATCATTTCAAGTGTTAGTGTGGGAGGTAAACTAATAAACTGTTAAGAATGTTAAATGCACAATTAATGCGTTGATACATCTTTAACATATTTGTCAGACAGAATTTAGCTGCTTACTTTGTAGTTTGTTTGTGGTTTGACAGTCTGGACTAACAAGCAGTCTCCTCTCCCAAAACCACTGCCATCACAATGCTCTCAATCAATACACTTACTGTAACTCCAACAACTGGAGCTGCTCAAGTGTCCCACTCTGACACCTTATCCATGTGAATGTATTAAAATATGACACAGGACGCAGCTTAAAAACGTAACCTTTCGATAAAGTTTTAACCCCAAGTGCAAAAACGTATCATATCTGAGTAATCTGTTTCTTTAGGAAGTCAAGACAGATTTGAGAGATCAGGAGCAGGCAGTAATCAGGGGGGGGAAGGTGAGAGGTACACAGCTATACTGCTCACCACGATCAATCATACTATACTTGTCCTCCCTCGACTCTCGCTGTTACTGTCTCCACTGAATGCACTTCTCTCTTTGCTTAAAATTATTACACAGGCCATAAACCCAGAGAGGTGAGCGTCCTGTTAATGTGGGTACATGTAGTGGTTGCAGTAACCTTTAAGATTGGCCAGCGGTGGCGGCTTGGACACGGGCCATATATTCTGGTCAATACTAGACACAGATTGACTTGAGGGGGCATTTTAAGGCTTTACGTTTTAATTGTCATCCAGGCTACAGCCCAAATTGATTCCCATGAGCAGAGCAAAATCAGACCTTGATTGCACTGCTTTCATGGACAAATTCACCTTCATTTGGCAGAGTTTTTTTTTTTTGTGACATAAAGCTGGCAGAAGTTGCTGCTTGCCCTGTTGCCAATGTGACAAAATAATCTTAGAACAAAATTGAAGATTTAAAATCATACTATCTATCTGTGCTTCATTTAAGGACCTTTAAATGAAATTTCTTCTGAGCAGTAGCTCAAAATATTTTTTCTAAATTTGAGTTCTCAAGTCTTACTGAACTGCAGCAAGCCAACAAATGACTTTAGGTTTGATCTCACATGCTTTATCTACTTCATATATTTAATTCTAAAGATTTAAACATTAAATTTTACAACTTTTTTCTCCCTTCAACATCAATTTGTCTGGTAATGAAGAGAAAATCTCTGAAGAGGTCATGGTGTGGCGTGTCTAAATCACTGTGGCCAGACTGCCCTCAACTCAGCTTGAGTATTGACATTATGCCAGCTATGACACCATAACTCAGCCCACTGCGATGGTCATTTGATAAATGGTATCATAAATTGTTGACAAAACAATTTGTGATGTATTATGTTACCGATGGGTTGTACTGCTTATCAAATCAAATAATCTGGCAGGGCTCTCCATTCATCAGCATAATGCAAGCACTCGCTGTAGATAGTGATGACTTTGTTGCTTTGTTGACATACAGTTCAAATGTAGTGTTGCTGGAAGCAGGAAAAGCAGCTTGCATCAGAGTTGCATTATTTTTATGAGGCTTTTATACAGGTGCACTACTTGTTTTCTCAATTGAGGGAAACAGTGTTGAACAGAATATTGTGCATTGCTCAGAAATCGACCATCCTGTCTAAAATAGTCATTATATTGAAAATCTTTGATGCATGAAAGGAAAGTCAGGTGCAAACATACATTACATTTTGGATAGAAATTAATGAAACAATAGCAAAATGAGAATGAGGCATATATTGTTTGTGAACCCTGAAAATGTTTTCACCTGTAATAAGCTTTACAATGACCAACGCTAAAGGAGGAGTTTGACGTGTTTATAAGTTTATTTATTTATTAGACATGGACATCACAATAGCATTGGAACTGCAACATATGCACAGGCGCCAGATGCACTGTATTTAGTGTTTGTAGCGAAACACTAAATTACAACACCCGTCCACAGGACATAAATAGGAAATATGCTTATTTGCTTTCTTGCAGAGAGTTAGATGAGAAGATTGATAAATATGAAGCTATCACCAGCAGTTGGTTAACTTCGCTCAGCACAAAGATTGGAAACAAGGGTTGTTACACTTTTTCACTTTTTTATTGGGGGAGCTGTATGGTTAAACCTGCAACTGCTTAAGTTTTAAATAGATAATTAGCTTTAGAAGTGCTGGTAAGTGTATTTCCCCATTGCTATTGTAATTCAATTTAACATATTTTGCATTAAGTTCTGCAACATAAAGAATACTAAATTCATGTCATCAAATGTTTGTGAGCATGGTTAAAATAAAAAAAGTTTTTATTCCAATGCATTCCAGATTCTTAAAGGTACAATATACAACATTTAGCCCCACCAGATGTCGCACTAGCACCAGCATCTCAGACCAAAACAAATGTGCATGTCATTTACTCAATAAAGTAGAAAAGAAAAGAAAAGAAAGCAGCCCCTGAATCGACAGCTCACAGGACTCAGATCAAACTGTCAAACTAAGCAGTTCTGATCAAATATGGATCAAGATCCTATTACTGCATTGCCTATTTCTCGCCTCAAATGTTTTCAGAAACATATTTTACTGTACTGTTTAGCTTTAATATGAGAAAGTTTGTGACCTTGCCTTGTTGAAAACAGCCACGAGGAAGACAGTGAGGGAGTCACATGCACTAACATGCACGCGTGGCCAGACTGGCTATGTGTGAATGTGACTTCATTCTCTGCTTAGGACGCCATTATTCCACTATATCTTTACATAGCAAATAGTTGTTTGCTGACATCTAGTGGAGTTGAAATGTCATATATTGCACCTTTAAGTAGAAACTTGAAATTACTATAAGCTTGGAATTTCCTTTTACAGTAATGAGTAGGTTTACTTTTAATGTTTCAGTTTGACATGCTGTGACATCGCATGGCAGGCAGCAGTTAAGACAGTTGTTTTTTTCCCCTTTTCCAAACATTTGTCATCCATTCTATCTCATGAAAACACACCAGATAGAAAAAAATCTTACTGTACCAAACAACTCAATAGTGAGTTCATTAATGTTGGAGCACTGACAAGTAGTGGTGTGAATGTGACCGTACTCACCAATACCTGTCGTTTTATATAAAGTGTCCTGAGCTCAAAGGAAAGAAAAATGAAAACAAAAAGAAAGCAAAAAGAAAGATCAGGTGTGTCTCAGCAGTCAGGCTGGTTTGTGTAATCAGGAGCATTTTAATAAATGTTAAAAGCAGTTTTTTTTTATTTTTAGCTTCTATGAAGTCACGAGATAACAGTTTTTATTGTCAGCTTTCTTCAGACATCGTCAGGTGAATGTGTCTGTCTGTGTCCCGTTTGTCTAGTTAGCAAAGCATTCATGTGAAACATACAGTACAATATTTATGAAGTACACCACCATACAGCCTGTGCTACAGCCAATTTTCCACTGAAATATTTGATCTTAAAAGCCAATGCTCAATAGCAGCCTAGTGCTCTTGATCAAGAAACAATGTTGTGTCTTTTCATCATGTGGCTCTTTGGTGGAAGTCGCCTGTCCATCCTTTCTCTGACAGTGCCATTTCTGTTTGGCTGGCAGTGGGCGACCCTGGGCTTCAAAGATACATTGAAGTTCTGCAAATAATCTGTCAACCATGAAGACCAATGACTATTACAACATCTGTCCACCACATCTCAACAATCCTATTCATGAATGCGCCGTTTGTTGTTGACATGATGGAAAATGTTTGTTGTCATCAAAGTATTTTAGCGTGGTGAAGCCCTTCAACACAGCCACTGCTTATTCCTTATCATTGTTTTAATGCGGTTTGTTGAGGGAAAAAGGGATTAGATGACCCACTGGTTTGTGACATTTAGTATCCACTATCTCACTGAGGAGGCGATGGGATTTATGAAATGGGTCATACACATGCACATGAGTCTTACTTAAGCCTCCCGTTAAAGCCACATGACCTTAAGAGAGAGGGAAACGTATCACTGGAAAATGCTAATGTGGTGCATTTGGTGCACATTAATTCTGTGCATGAATACGACACATATTTCACTGCTGGAAAAATGGAGCTTTAGAGTGATGCATTCTTTTCTCTATCTTAAACATTAAGGGAATCTGCTATTTAGCAATTAGGACTACGTGTAATTTGTTAACTGATGATATCATCGTGGCCATAATTATTTTTCTTTAGATGATATGCGAATTAGAGTAAATTGCTGATTTGAAAGGTTTTCAGTACTGTATGTCAGCAAGAGCATCTTAAAATTTAGTAATTACTGTGCATGTGTATGTCAGTCTCTCAGGGTGGAAGATGTGATAGAAGATAGGTGTTAAGTTTTTGTTTTAACAGCATCATCAGGTACGTGGGGGGATTTACATCAGCAGCATCTGAGTTGTTCTGTTTGGATGGTAAAATACATTCTCTCCCTAACCTATGCAACACAGATTTCTTTGGAAAGTGTACTGCACTAAGATCTCAAGGTTAATGCTTCTCTGGAGCTTTTACCTCTGGCCTTCTGTGCAGATCACGGCAATTAGGCTCCTCACTTGTGAATTAAAACAGTTTGAAAGCAAGAGGTCAGCTTTCTTCATCTGACCCTGTGCCCTCAAAAAAAAAAAGATAACACAGAGTTCAACAGTGTCATATTACAGGGCTAGGATTATGGTGAATTCTGAGCCGTGCATAATTTGATGTGCGCACTCCAGGTTTTTACTGCTTTTCTTGCCAATGTGTGCACATATTTGATGTGCTCAACTAGGCCTTCATTCATTTGACACTAACTTTTTGCCTGGAATGCAACCACGTTCCCTAGAAATTAGGTTTATATACATTACTTCTAATTTGTGTTCCCAGTTAAGTTTTGAGGGAAATGTAATTGCTTCCAAGATTATGCTTAGTGGGAATGTTTTTTTTATCCATTAGACTAAGTGCTATATGGTCTTATACAGCATGGAGGTCATAGGGAGACAGTTGGGGTGGATAGTGGTGGGACTGTTAGTTTTAAGCAACAAAAGCACTTCAGTTAAGTTTAGAAAAAGATGGTTTGATTGATGGTTTCAGTTAAATGTTAAAACAGGACTAAGACTTTACAGCCATACTAGCAGCTCTGTGTGGCACAGCATTGCTTTGAGCTAAATGTTAACATCAGAATACTTACATGCTCTCAAAACATGCTGTTGTTTAGCAGCTATAATGTTTACCATGTTCACATTCATAGTTTAGCCTGTTAGCATGTATGACATGTGCTTACGTAAGTTTGAACCAACCAATAATATCATGTCATCCACCCATCAATCAGTCGTCAACTTTTAGAGAGCTAAGATTCATCATGACACACTCACTTTTCAATGTTCAAATCAAAATCCTCCCAACGTTATATCCCGCCTGTTTATCTGATTCACTCAGAAATATACGGAAGTTAGTTAGTTAATCTCGAAATGCCGTTTTGTCTGGAAACTAAACTGGACTAAACTGAAGGAGTGGACAAATTAAAAATTTGGCCTGATGATAGTAGTATATTAAATGGTTGAGGGTTACCAAATTTCATTGAATCCATAGTTGTTGAGATATTTCACTAAAAACCAAAAATCTCAACCTAGTGTTTTCACTAGAGGATTCAGAGGATCACCAAAGTCATTACGATTTATCCTCAGAAGGTCACAAATGTCTTTACAAACTTTCAAGTCAATCCATCTTGTAGATGTAGAGATATTGGACAAGATAGGTGATAATTTTGACCTGCTGGTGGTGCTAGATGAAAAATTAGGGATCACCAAAGTCAGTAGGAGGAATCCTCTGGGCACCATGAATGTCTCTACCAAATTTCATGGAAACCTATCTGACATTACCGTCCCAACTTAAAAGTGAACACATCCTGTCTTACTTCAAGTCACTGTTGACTTTTTCAATATTCAGCCAAAACCAGGATCTTTCCTGAATTTTAATAAAATGCTGTGAATGCCTTCAGACAACCACACAAAACTGCTTAAGTCTCTAAAATAGATATTGTAGAGAAAATAAATAAAATACACAGACATTGTACTGATACATTCAATATAAACATTTTGTGACAGCATTATGAGCAACATTACATTTCCTTCCAAACATATTTGCGCTTGGAAGTGTATAAAGATAACTTCTAGGAGACTAGACCAGATCAACAAACATCTGCATTTTGGAGTGGTTTAAAAACAAAACGTAGCTCACCTTTTGCCTTTGAACGCAACATTTGCTACATCTGCAGCATCATTATACTGTAGCTTCTCACTCTCCACCTAATAAGCTAGCTTGTTGTTAAAATGAAAAATTATAAACAGCTCTGCCTGAAGAAGAAAAGGAAAGTGTGGTTACTGACTGCAACATAATGTTAGAAAAAGTGATTGATGAAGACAACACTAACAAGATTGACTTCAATTGCAATTAACCATGCTAACCATGTGTCTATTGATATTCTGGGAAAATAGTGCACATTGCAATTGAATGTATTGAAAGGCTGCTTGAGATGGAGCAATGTTGCCTGTGTGAGGAGAGATAGCACAAACAGTTCTGTTGATCGAGGACAATTTTTTGCCATTTCATTGTACTGTGACATATCTTTCATTAAGGTTTAAGCATTAGATTAAACTAGAACCAGTATCCAATAGTAATTAACTTGAGTATATCGGGAGGCCATTATTCACATTAAAGTAACCTTTTAATAGCTGAGCCTTTAACTCCACTGCAGGTAATGACTTTAAAGAGTGCTTATTAAAAGAGAAATGGTAATGAGCTTTAATAAAGCAGAACAACTTTGAAATGAAGAGCGCTTTTCAATAGAAAGGGATGGAGGGATTGGACCTGTGATTCCATTAACGAGACTAATGATTCTTTATCAGCCCTCTTATGTGTACATGGAGTTAACATTAACAGTGATTGAGGACGGGTTTCAGTGAAAAGATGGGCCTTTTCATTGCCCTTTAAAAGATCAGATAAGAGAGAAAGAACTTTAGTAATTTAAATCATTGAGAATTGATAACACAAGTCCTACGACCTCAAACTCAGCAAGCGGAGCAGAAATCTCCTTCAGCACTTATGGACTGTAACAATACAGTACATCTGTAATTATAAAATGAATCTGTCTCATTATGTGTGAAAATGAACCGAATGAAAGGAAGTAGATTAAGTGATATGAGTGTCAAAATTTGGCTCAGAAAATGTGTTTTTCAATTTTGCTGCTGCTGCTTTGAAAGATTGATGGAAACTTTATTTTTGCGTGATGACCCCCCCATGCAGAGATTTGAATATATATCATGTATTAAATGAGCATTAGTTTTGATAACAATAGAGCTTTTGGATTTCATATCATCATGGAGCCAAGACTGAGAAAGAAGCCAAAAGGCAACAAGGTAGAGAAGACAAAGAATTAAAGAAATACAGGGACAGAGGGAATGGAAATAATTAAATCAATCTCTGGTGAGCAGCTGGAGCAGGGCTCCAGCTGACAACAGCACCTGGGTGTGCAGCACAGGCTGCCTGGGGCTGCGCTGGCTCCCCCAGCCTCCGCACGCCAACCCCCTCCCCTGCTGGAGCTCTGGCTGGTACCCCCACCCCCGTCTCTGTGTTTTCAGACAGCGACAGCGTGGTCACTGTGACGCTCACAGACTAATTAAAGGGATGATTTGTGAAATGCCATCTTTTTATTCAATTAATCAACAACACAAAGCCATAAAACCCATCATCTAAAAATATTCTTGATGGTTTGCTGTGTACCTAATAGATTAAGGTACATTAAAGAAGCAACATGATGATCTATTTTACAACGCAACGCGTGAATAGGTTGGCAAACCTCCCAATATTTTTAAGGCCTGTCAATCCCCTTGGTGTGTCAGCATCACGGCAACAATACAAAGGATTCCCTCTCGCTATTAGTGACAACAACTTGCTCTGTGTTCGTACATCACTTTGCTTTCTTTAAACAGAAGCCAAACATAGGCTACATGTCTAAATGAATGACTGTGCAGTTCTCAAACAAATGCTCTCCTTCTTCTATGTTCCTCCTCATCTCAACATGTTTTAATTAGTAGTGAAAAATGAGTTCATTTGGAAGATAAATAACAGGAGCTGTGCATGTCTGTTTTTGGTTGGCAGGGCTAAAGATGGGTGTTTTTCACCCCATTCTCACAGAAAGAAGAGAGACAATTTGCATAGCTTACGAAGCTACTTAAATGGCAACAAGGATGGTTTTATAATCCTTTAAATTATATTTAGTATCCTGCAAATAAAACAAGGGATTTAAAATATTCTGAGAATATAGCGATGTGTGTGCTGTCACCATGTTTAAAGCTACTTAATTAAAATATGAATTGAGGAGTCTTTTCAGTTACAGACAGTAATCTTTTTTTTCTCTTACTTGTCAGTGTCAGTGAGTTACAGGATATCAATCAATTAGAAACACATTTTCAAGGTAGTTTGCAAGTTTTCAGAGGTTTCTGTTACCACAAGAGCAGCAATAAAGAGGCAAAAGTTAGAAGACTTAAAATAAACTTAAAAGGCTGTCTTAAGAGGCCAGCTCATGTTGTAATAATTAATAACTTTTGATGGTCAAGGAACAGCGCTGACTGACACTTGTTTGAGTTTTTAATTGTCTCAGTTTCAACTTGCCTTCAATAAAGCCTTTCAAGTTTTCCACCTTGAGGAGCAGCCCTCGGCTCTTTTCTGCATTTCGTCTCGGAGCATCTTCAAACAGCAAAAAATATTCAGCATGTTGTTTTGAAAGTTTCTCATTTCATCTTTATTTTCCTTATCAACAGAGCTAAACAACTTCACCGTGCGCAGAAGAAATAACAGATATCATCAATAAATATTTATTCAGTGGTTGTGGTGAGCAATGGGTGTGAATGCAGGTGTAATTTGGTTTCAGTCCATCAAGATTAATTTTGTCAGGAACATGATGAATGCAATGCGGGGCGACGCTCCGATGCATCAGTGTCATTCCAGATGAGATTTTTCATGGGAGTTGAGAGTTTCTAAGATTAAGTGCAGTATTAGTCAGTGTTTTTGGGATAAGACTTCACACTAATTTAGTGAAGAGCAACAACCTGCAGAGGAAGCTCCATTAGCAATGACAATGAACTACAGCTCTGGTGGGAAAATCTGATTAACGCTGCACACCGGAATTGTGAACTCGTTGCGCCGGTTGGGCGATAATTCCACATTTACAGGAATACCAGCTCATAAAGTGTCTTTGTCCGTGCCAAATTCTCTCTTTACTGGAGTATTGTCATATTTCATGAGCCCCCAGAAGGTGACACTGTGGTTGGTTTTGACACAGAATTTATAGATATGACAAGAGTACAACACAATCCTGAACAACATATCTCAAAAAACATATCAGAGGAGAGGTATTTGTTCATGAATTCAGAAATATGTAAGAGCTCCTTTGTGCAGCGATGTAATGTGCCAAATTTCAAACAAAAGCAAGAGCGTGCCTGAGGCAATATAGAATATAAAGTCTGCAAAATGCTGGTAAGATTAGTGTGTTTTCTTGAAATATCTGCTCTCATCAGGGTATTGAATACTTACAGCATGAGAAAATTTCTGTGTTTTAACTTTATTCACAATGTAGGATTGACCTTTTGCTATGAAATATCTCTTCATTATTCCCTTTTTCAAGGGAAGTTCGGTTCCTCTATTGAGATCAGATGCTCTGAATATATAACACTGACAAGCTGCTGTCAGCATTGATTTCCATTTCTCCCAGAAATATGGTGTCGAAATCCTCTCCAGGCAGATAAGTATCTTTACACATGACTGCCAGATTTGATTGCCTTCTGTAAAGGGGGCTGTATTGGAGTCACTCTCAATGCATGCCACAGTACATTGTATTCTTCTTCTGTTATGCCATACTATGCCCCTCGCAGAGCCCTCATCTAAATAAGAATATTTCTTCCATGCTTGGCTGTGCTCAGAAGGATTGGTGTGCAGCAGGGCTGAGTTGTTGGATGTGCAGGGAGGGAGGGGGGGGGGGTCCACTCTCTGCTTACTGTAACGGAACATGTGACCTTACCAAACTGGAGATGTCGGCTTGTATTGCTATAAGAAGTGGATTTTTTATGTACTGTGCACTTAGAATGTCTCTTTTATCCAAAAATGCATGTAGTGAGAAGTTTATTTTTGATCTTTTCTGCTCATTTGTTTTAACTCTTTTCAGGTGTATCCAAGTAAATAACCATCATCCATTATCACCCAGGGTAAACCTTTACCAATCACAAACAACAAGATACTTATTACCTAACACATCACAGTCATGGCAATGAAAGATATAACAAAAATGTTCTCTATAATGTAACCACCACAGTTGTTCTCTCATGACAGAAATGTTTTCATCAAAGCAAATGATTGAAAGACAACAGTTTTGAAGCTGCAGCCATGTCTTTATGACAGACTGCTATTTGGCCACTGAAAGTAATTAGATCTCATCATTATACATCTTGGATCCCATTTATATCATGATTCTCATAATAATCTAATCTTTCTCATGAAAAACAATGTGTGCAATTAACAACACAAACCTCAATAGCAAGAAATGATTCAGACATCCGATAAACATTAATGAGCAAACAGTTACCCATTACACAGATGGGGTTTTTTTGCACTGCTTTTGACTGCCATCTCTGAATAATCTACTGTAGTATGCCCAGAAAAACAGTAATATCTCTTTCCTGCTCATGTAAATGCATGTTTCCTAAAGTTGGAATCATTCTTCACAAAATTAAGGACAGAAAACATTAAAAAAGTCAGATAATTTTGCAGGTCTGTGAAAGATAAATGATCCTAACCTAAGGCATTTCTGACTACACTCACATTTTCAATACTGTATTATTATTTTGAGCAATTTGCCATTAAATGTTATTTATCCAATATATTGCAATAAAGTATTAATGATACTCAAAATAAAGGAAGGAAAATGTTTGAATGTTACTGCCCTGTACAGTTACTGCTAACTATGCTATTAACTTTATTCATGCTTTATAAAATCTGAGAATTTGAATATGTGTTCAACACTGAGAATATGATATTTATTTTACAGTGTGAGAGCATTGATGAGTGTGGTATGTTGTGATGAGGAGCACTAGATTTGATGGTTGCTGCTTCACACAGTGCAATAATAAATTTGGGGCTATGGGGGTCTGACATTGTCTGTGCTCAGTATAATTAAGCGGTGCATTAGAAAGAAGGCTGGAATAAAACATGAGTATGTAAATGCAGCCTGGAGCTGATGTTCTAGTGATTATTACAATGCAGATAAAGCATTTCTCACAACTGCCTGTGTCTACTGAAGCCTCCAAAAACATCTGGACCTTTTAATTGAAAAATGGCGTGGTGTTTCGCTGTGCTGCTTTGTGCTAAGTGAAGTCAACAATTAAGACGAAAATGTAATTGATAAGAATTGCATTGCTTCATTATTTGGTGTTCTAGTCAAGAAAATTGATTTATCAATTATTTACAGGTCACAGAGCAGAGGCCATGCATTTCTGTTCTCATTGCATCATCATCTCAAAACATACAGCACAGAGCTCAATGCATCTCTGGAGTTCCTCCACATGAAATCAATCATAACATGCATATTATGTTCAAACTAATTACTTATTTGTGCTGGTTGTGGTAAACCAGGATAAACCAGACTGCATGGGATGGTTCTGTACTCATGTAACCATTTCATTGTTGTCAAGTTTAAGTGTGAAATTGTGAAAGAAAAAGCAACAAATAAAAAATCCATTAATGTTTTTTGACAGCACTTAACTCTTAGCTTGTTTCTGTTGAGGTTGAAGGCACATCTTGTGAGTCAATTTGGACAGTAGTGTCTGCTCAGTGAATTGAATTTTATGTTATGTAAATAAGGCGGTTTAATTCAAACTCCTTACCTGCTTATAGAAGCCCATTCAATCCAAAATCACTTTTTGATTTCAGTAATCAATAATGTGTTTTTTTTCCCGATGGTTTCAGTGTTGACATATTGTTAGCCGGGAAAGCTGGATAAACATATCAATCCCACTCCGTATAGAAATTATCATTCAGTGTTTACACTAATGTGAGGGTTTATACTTTCAATTCACTGGTCAGTCAGTGTGTCTGTCATAAGCCATACCTATGACCCTGAAAGTGAGCTGCTCTTTTCTCACGTTTTGAACACATGTACTAGTTGAATAAAAAGCATCATTGCTTATAATTTTGGACAGTGCAAATGTTAAATGATAAATACTCAAACCGGTGCAAACATGAGTGATAAATTGTGATGAAGGCTAAAAAACTCCTTTAACAAACAGTTTTCCTTTATTTCCCCTTATGTAGCTTTCAGGTTGTAAAAAATCATATTATTCCATGTCTGACAGTATCACATATATTTTGAAACAACTTGTCAATGAAGCTATATGATGTTTACACTGAATGGAATCAAGGCATGACTGACCCGCTTTTATAGTATGCTAGTGTGTTTACAACTGTGTTTTGTTTTTTTTTTGTTAAATAATGTTGAGTGTGAGTTCCTTCATCTGCTGTAGTGTGTAGGAAGCACTGACATAACTGTGAGAAAACCTTATAAAGGTAAATTCTGAAAATAACCTGATGGCATGTGTCTTTGTGAAAAATGGAAACATGAGTTTGTTCTAATCGTTGCTTTACATACTGTACATGAAGCCACACCTTCCATCACAGATCACTGAAGCAAAGACAATAATTCTGTGCATTTTGTTTTAACTTTAAAGGCCTTTACACATAGGGGGTGTTTTTGGTGTGTGTAATTAATTCCCACATAAATATATTTTTTTGAACTGTTGTTTTTGTCATGAGTACTTTCACACAGAACATGAATATTATGCAACCAAAAGGCAACGTAATTTGTTTTGGAACGAGGTTGATTTTTCTGAGCCTTCACTCCGCGAATAAAGGCATCAACCCATCACATTGTACGCAACAGACGTCAAGTCAAAACTCCTAATGACAATGGCTGACCTGTTGATTGTTTGTTTTTCTCATCACCCTGTATTGTATGACACAAAAAGACAATGAACTATCGGCACTAGCATCCCCAGAAGAACCTTAAACTATCCCACCAACATGTAAACACCTAAAATATGTCTGGAACCGGCCGTGTATGAGTTTCAGCCTCTGTATGAGGCAGCGAAACTCATCATCACTGGATGATGTTGAATCCATCGTTTTTTCTGAAGAACGAGCTGTCTAAAATTCTGTTGCAAATCCATGTTTCTGTTGCAAATTTGTATCGCTGCCGGTATGAATAGTTTTGATGCGAAATATTAGCAAGCTAGTATTTCACATTTTCATGTTGTTTATTCATCACATCCCCAGTGTGTAATGGCCTTAAGTATTACACCAATTATTGCTCCCCTCCATGAGCGCTGAAGCCAAGGAGTCTGTATTTGATCTGACTAAAAAGAGTGAGTCCAGTCTTTTTGATGCTCGGCGAACATTCCTTCATCCTCCCTGTCTGAAGTCTCTAGATTAGTGGGCCTGGGGCAGAGGCTGTTCATCTGCCAATATGGCACCAGCCTGAGTGATGGGCATGTGGCGATGTCACTAATGATCAGACCATAATGATTCGCTGACAGGGGAGGAGAGCAATAGATTGTCACTGGGGGCTGAGTTAAAGAGGGGCCCTAATGATCTGCCTGCAAACACTGCCGGAGCACCTCCTATATCACTCCATCTCTTTACTATACTACTCATCAGGTTCCTCTCCAATGGAGGGAGCCGCTGTGTTGTGTCTCAATGCCATCTCGCAACGCACTGTAAACATCTGTCACCTCCGTATCTATATTTCATGCTATTACCTTTTAGGCCTTGGGCTGCGTGCTGTAAGCCTCGGGGTACTTGATTTCCGCCAGCATGAGCTTTCAGTGGAGGAAGGATCAAGTCGTAATCATGGTGCTGCATGGCGGTGTTTTAGCAGCGGGTGTCCTATATACCAACATCCCAAGTGGTTCCAATTCTGTAGCACTCAGCGAAATGAAGAATACTTTATGACCTCTATTTTTATCAGATGCTCTGTTACCCCTGACTGTACTGTAGTTCTTAACCTGCCGTGAGAATTAATCTGACAGGTTAAAATTTATATAAAGCTATATATTCATAAAGATTCCTTTTTTCAGCATATTATATTAATTTGGAGCAGAGAAGGGCAAAATAAACGGCTGTTTTACTTTATCCACTACACATATTGTATACAGGTTAATTGCGTTGCAATTGAACTTCATAAAAAAACACTTTTTTTAACATGTTATCTTCTCACTCACGTACATCTGTACATGCCATTCCTGCACTTATCCATCACACTCTCACACACAGCCGTGTGGATTGAAACATAAGTGCCTTGTGCGACACAGCAACATTTTCAAACACCAGCAGCACTGGAGAACACTTTCACCCCATCAGTGTATTTAATTATGGTTGGACTTGATTCAACGCTCATCCTCTCAATATTATTTTATCTCATTTAAGGGGAAAAATGAAAGGAGGGAGAGAAAAAAAAGAGGCAAGTACTTTCGTAATTTAAGAGAGTGTTAATGAGTGGCTGCTAACCTTTCTCAGTTATCCATCATCTGGTAATGGAGGCAAGGATCCCTTTTCCAATCTGCTTCATTAAAAACTTCTATTAAATCTAAATATGACGCCGTGTACAGCTGAAATTAATAGAGTTTCTGAATGTCTAATTCATCCTTATGGTGCTAAAATCCTCCTTGAACATTTTAACCGCATTGATTTTATATGAATATTATTTAGGAAGACAGAGGTCCTTAAAAGCATGTCTGAACAATAAAATGCCCAACCAGAATTACTTGAGACTGAAGTTGCATCATTAGCGCCGAATTTATCATAGCTGCTGTATAATAAAGCGGAGTGTTTGTAGCTTCATCAGTTGATGTCTAGGCTTTATGGTTGAAGGAAAAACAAACTAAAGTAAATTTTGAACTCCTATTTGAATGGACTAATGGCCCAGGGTTACAGGGACACAGTATTCCCTTTTTAATGCAACAAATCTGTTAAAGTGCACAGAGTTTATGGTGCAGATAAGGAGCTCTTTGGCATCACAGGTTATAGTATTTACCATATGTTTATGAGTTTGAATACAGCACTTGACCCTACTGTAGGTACACATCTGTCTAATTTTCTCTTATATTTTACGAAATGGCAACCTTTATAACTTTACAACTTACAGAATGTTACCTTCCTTCTTTGCTAAACACACCCCAACACACACAAAACACACAAGTCTTTTACTTTAAGAGCTGCAGCATTTTATTTTTTTTTTTTATTGTCAATTCATCTGCCAATTACTTTCTGGTTTGCTCTAAAAAATCTTGGAAAGTATTGGGACAGTATTGCAGTTTCCCAGAGCTTATATGAGACAGAGAACACGTCCTTACAGTTGAGGGGTTGTAACTGTGGGAATGTTGGGCATTTTTTTCTTAAGTAATGGTTTAAATGATTGATCGATTAGAATCAATTTTCTGTCAGTTTTTCTGGGATACATGACAACTTGATTATGACATGTCACTGATGTTATTACAGTAGTATTTGACTTGGCTTTTGTTATGGTTTTGTCTCCTTTTCTTTTTTTGTTTTCATTTTTTTCATTCATGTTTGGAATCTGGATGCTGGATGGATATCCTAAAAGGGTTGATTACATATAAATATGTGTCAGCAATATGTTTTGTCTGAAAGTGTTATGGGTGGGAAAACGATTACTTTAGAGGGAGAAAAAACGAAGAAAAATGATCACTGTGGAGTATTTTAAATATCTTGATCAAGACTTTAACTCTCTTTCGAAAAAAATGCATTGCAAAAAGTTCACATTACTGCTTCCTTTAAAAAACCAAACAAAAAAAACAAACCTTTTTTGTGAATTCAGATGAAAATCCAGCAAAATGCATCACATTTGGACTTTATTTCTATTACTGTATTTATTTTACTTTACTTTAATTCTCTATTACTGTAAGAAGAAAAAAAAGACTTAAATCTTCCAGTCAGGCAGGTTGCAGCAATATTTCAACTGACACACCCTGCAGAAAACCTGCACTCAGCAGTGTTGTGTTATTTGAATCAGGGCTGGTCGCTGCTGATGTCCAACAGTCAGCATCCAGTATTTCTGTGTGAGAACATATGCTTAAAAGATATATCCTCTCCTAAATCTACATTTACTTGAAAAAGCCCACAAGTGCATTGCTCTTATTCCAAGTTATAGAAGACTTGACAACAAACTCCTGAAAGCCAACAATGTGGCATTTGTAAAAAAAACAAAACAATAATATTCTTTGTCATGGATACTATTCCCTCTTTTGCCACATCATATTTCCACTTTCCCATTTCCACCTATTTCCTTCAAATAGGTTGTTGGCTAGAAAAAGACCCAGCTATATCTCCAAACCAGATGTGTGCAGTTGCTGTGTCAATCCAATACCCCCAAACTCCTCTTGGCCGATATGGAAAAGTGCAGGAGGGCAAATGGTGAAGTCAGAGATTCCCCCCTCCCTTTCTTGTCATAAATCATGCTTGGCAGCACAGAATAAGCTACTTCTAGAGACATCGCTACTGGCACTATACCCATTGCCATTCATCACCTCCGAGGAACTACAAAAAGCTGGAAAAAAAAAAAAATTCACCACAAGCTACCCATGTAACCTCTGGACCAACACCACCAACATTAGCAAAAGTGCATTCCTCTCCTGAAGACAAGACAATGTTTGCCACCTGTACAATCATTCCATTTTATTGCCATTGTGGCCTTTCGGAGAGTTTAACTGAACCAATTGCTCTTCATTTGGTCACAGGGATAATGAGGCATTTGAGAGACAAAAAATGACTTTCTCACATGAAAAGATTTTTCAGAAGGTAAATCTCTTCATAAGCGTCAGGGGCAAAGTTGAGGATACTTTTGCTGTGGTAAAAATATGTTGTTGTTTTTTTCTCTTTTTTTTGGTCATTTTAACTTTATGAACTGAAACATTTGTCCTATAAAATCAAATCCCAGTGCGTCTGTTAGTTTCAGAACAGTTGCTGTAGTTTTCTGTATTTTCTCCTTTTTTATTTAGTGACCTTTTTTAAAAAGTCAGATACCAAATTCAGAGGCATTTTATGAACCTCCAGGTGTACTCTTGCTCTGGTATGCACAATGCAATACAGAATATACCAGCATCGAGAGACGCATACAAGAAAAAAAAAAACGTGCCAGACTCCCTCTACATGAACTAACCTTTAGCCTGTGCCTCAAAATGACTGCTGTTTTTCATTTCCCTCGAAGAGATCTGACGGGCATGGCAGTAATGGCGCTGATGAATGCCAGAATAAACAGACGGTGGGAGACAAGAGAAAGAAGAAGATGAATGTGTCTGAAGGTAGGATTCTTGGCAGTTCTGAATTCAGCAAAAACCTGGATTTCATTTTTGGAATTCATCTGTTTGCATGAGAAAGACTTCCAATGTTTGTCCAGACAAATATGCACTTTTATGCACACTTACTGTTTTCTTTACATATAGAAGTTTTGAGTATCAGCCACAACAGTTTAGCCAAACTGGTCATGGCCAGGCCATATCATTCTTTCAAGGTCTCCTTCTCTTTCTATGTTTCATGTGTTTTTGTTTATAATCTTTGGTTTCCCTGACAGCTTCAGTAAGAGCTGAGCGCCACTGCTCTGGTATGGAGAACGAAGGACTCAGTTGTCCAAGTATGTTACAGAATAAATATATTTCAATACGACTAACTCACCAGTTTGTGAAAATGCACTGAACTTACTTGATTTATTCCCATTCATATTGAAATTGAATGATGATACACACTTCAGCTATGTGATATCCCAAAGTGAATTCTAAAAAATATTGCACAACTATTTAATCCAGATCTTGGAGGCTTCCTCACTGCTCGGCTCTGGTCTCCGTCTCTGCATCCCATTGGCACATGTGTTGCCACCATCAACTTGCACTGCACGCTGCTGCAGACACACAAAGTCCATTTATTTATTTGGAGGTCTTTTGCTGTAGCTCAATAGTGTAAATTACCCTTTCTATCAATCTAGTGCTGAGCTTAGCAAGCTATATCAACCACAGATTTATTTATTACCTTTTTATTTAAAATATTTACATATCCATTAGCAAAAAGTATGATCTGTCAGTCATTTATTGATGGTTAGGCCTCACTTGGAGCAGTGGCACCAATTACTAAACGAGTGACAGCTACTCTTCATCTTATTACACCTTAGATCTTTTTTTCCTGTATTTCTTTAAGAAATGCAGGCATAAAAAATGATGAGTCTTGTTGCTTCTGAGTACACAAAATTGCTCTCAGATGGAGGATCAACAAATCAGCATCAAAAGTTTTGAGTTTTTGCCCAGTGTGTTTTGCAAAGCTGAACACAGACCCCTGATTATCTAATTTGTTGGTTGCTGCCCAGTGAGCTTCACAAAAGCTGTGAATCTATCAGGTTAAATTCTACATCACTTTTAAAGGTAACATTACTTTTTACTACCATTTAGCATTTAAAAGCAGTATATTTATACTTAATAAATGGTTAATAACACATTATAATTCAGTTGTAAGCAGGTAGCCTATAAGTTTGTATTTTTGTTTATTTTTGTATTTGTCAACAATTATATATCTTCTTGTGACGAATCTGTAACTGGTGTATCGACAATCAGTGAATTATATAACATACTGTAGTTGTAATTATATTTAATACACATGAACAAATCATTACAATGTGTTGTAAAACATTCATACGAATGCACAAATTATCCATAGTTATGGTTATAGTGATCCATAATAATTAAAATACAGCTGTTTTATATTATATTGTTAATCATTCATTATCAGTTACAGATGCTTTTTAAAAGTAGTTGTTGACAAATACATTCATGAACATGTTTTTATATCAGCTTACAGCTTATAAATAATTTATTGTGTCTATATATTGATTATAAATGCTAAATTAGGTGGGTTAAATTAAACTGTTACCGTCCCACCAATGTTAAACTACATTCAATTCACCAGTCACTGCTGAGATAATTATTGTAATAATAATATATGATCTGTAGTATCAGAGGTCATTCATAATCTTGGAATAGATAGTCGTGACACACATACACACACACACACACACACACATGACCCCCACTATCACGGGGCAGTTGGATTGGTTGCCAACATCCCTGCATGTCCTCCAAAAATTGTAATTAACAGAAAGCTGAGTGTATTGTGCCATAATACCAGACTACAAGTGAGTGTTCCTGTGTTTTGTTTTTCAATCCCCTCCCTCTGTACAATGGCTTATTTTATTGAGAGGATCTTAACACTTTCACAGCCATAGCAAATGTACATCCATCACTGTAAGGCCTTGGAAACAAATATTGATGAAGACAATCACACAAAATTTTAAGTTGTTGGAAATGTTCGAATGTACCATGTCAGTATTTTTGTTTGAGGTGTACAAGAGTGCTGCAGAAATGTATGTAATGTTAGGCAAAGTATATTCTCTTAGTTTTGCCCTTTTTACCTGCAAAAGAGATTTTTTTTTCAGTTTATTCATGAATGTTTTCTTAAAATTGTCCTTCACATGTCTTCCCAAGATTATTTACCTGTAGCACATGGAACCAAAAAAATCAGATTCATCCCAGATACTTGACCTTAGCGGGGACTTCCACTTTCATTTGCATTAAAAATGTGAAATACAGAAGGATTTACCATGACAAATGTTCTTGGATTGGTTTCTGCAGAGCAATATGAAAATTTACAGTTGGCATTAATATTAATGTATCATTATCAGCTGTCTGATTTCATAAATAAGTACAGCAGTGTCAGGTCTGGTATAGATCACTTGGATAGGGCACACTTTGCAAAACCACACTTTAAAGAGCTTTGTGAATTTAATTGGGAAAATTGCAAATCAGGTAGTCAGCCGTATAACTCATTGTCACATTTAATCAATAAACTTTGTAAATCAACTCATTTAATTTATAAATGATCTTATATAGATCAGGCAACCAATTAAACAATTAGCATACATTTAGCAATTAATTAATTTAACCATTAATCAAGCCATTACAGCTCAAATTTTAAGCCAGCAAATTTGGGAGCAGACGTGCAGGCTGGCTTTGGAGCAGTACATCATGCCTGGGGAGTGCAGATTGTGACACAGCTAGATTTACTGTGCTAAAAATCAATGCAATTAGGAAAGAGGCTGGAAGCTGGCCTGGGGTCCGGCGTGGTCTTTAGGAAATTTTTGACACATGCACTCACACAGACACACACATACTCCATAACTTTTTTTTGTTGGGGGTGGGGTATAGGGGGTATACTAACGTTATCATTAGCAGCAGTAATACTACATATCCAGTAAGTTCTCAGGAAAATATCTGAATCCCTGTTTAAAGGCGCAATATGTTGTGTTTTTAAACATCAATATGTCATTGTCAAATTAATTGTGACACCTTAGTCTAATTACCACCAACAAATGAGACAACAGTGCAGATGATTGGATGCCCTTGTCTCACACCACCTTTATTGATGTTCACGTTTATCAAAGTTAAGACCACATTTCCCACAAACCCCTTTGGTTACTGTCACATTACTCTAGCCAAAGGTTACATGTTTGTCATCAAGAGGTAGCTTTACTTCTAGGGAAGAAAAGCATTTCCTTGTGTTTAGTGCCACAAAGGACGCTAGGCAAAAAACTGAAGATTTAATTTTAATATGTTTTAGCATGTTTTTTTAGAGACTGCCAGTTGCTCAGTTTGCAAAGACATAAAAGGCAGAAGTGATGAGTGTTGGGCAATGACGGGGTTAAAAATATGGGCAGGACAATAGAAAAAACAACTCATATTTATATTCAACTTATATTTATATTCAGCAATAATTGATTATTTATTTATTTATTTATTTTGCCACTGGGGGGCAGTGGATCAAGCTGTAATTAAAACACACATATCACTTTATATTTGTTGTGTTCAGACTTTAAGCAAATAGCTGCCTATTTACACATCCAGCATGACCAACATTATCATTCAGTTAGAGTCATGTTTCTGCTCACCTTTTGAATGTTAACTCTCTTTTTAGCTCTGTTTTGGTCTTCACCAACTCCCAAAGGAAATATCTGGCTCTAACTGCTAAATGTTCCACTTTGTTTACCAGCTAGCAGCTAACTCTGTCTGTGTGCCTTTTGGTGGTGAGCTGTGTACAGTGGGTTTTATCAGTTTTTTCCACCGACAGCTGCCTTCTGTGGCTGGAAATGAAGTTTATGAGAATGAACCAAAACAGCAAAGTTGTGGGCCATAAAACCAAAACAACAGGCTGAAAGATGCTAAAAAGCTCTGTAGAACTGAGAGGAACTGCAGGAACTTGTTGGGCACTAATTCTCTGTTGGTTTGTCAAAATAGCGACCCCTTTCATGTTACACGTTGTCATTTGATCCATTATTAATTTAGAAAGTTTTATTCATGCAGCTTTACGTATTAGCATTAGCAACAGAGTACATTACATATCTTTTCATATTCTTAACTTTTTCATATCCACATTGCAGAAGAGGGAAAGGTGAGTTCAAGTTGAGATGTTGTGGAAAGCTGCCTTCAAACACTGGATGCAGGCAGAGTTGAAGAGCTGTCTAGGCCTTGGGTTGCTGATTGTCTCATCTGTCTTGGCTAAGTCAGCAGGATGTGACAGCCGCCCTCTCTCTGTTACCCGCTGACCACTGGGCTTGGCATCCTCTCCACTCACCTGCCCTATCACCGCCTCCACCATATCTCTATCCTCGCCTCACTCTCACCTCAAAGTCTTTGCAGCAAGAATGAGGATCAACGCCTTGGTGTCAAAGAGGAGGATTGTAGGCTAACAGTTTCTGACTGCGGACTTACAAGTATCGGTTCCGGGTGCTGACTTCAGTTTGTTGGTTTTTGATAATACTCCTTGTCTGACAAAGTGACAAACCTTCACTTTAAATGTAAGTGACTAATTAGGTATTACTTACTTTACTTGACAGATATAACAGTTGTTTTTTTTTACTGAAAGTACTGGCATTGATGAAAAATATGTTTTGCTTTGTGTATGCATTGCATAGCCAAATAATGTAAAATAGCACCCGACAAACTAGTCAGACAATACTTAATCTTTGGTTTGGTGAGCTACATGTTAATTTATAGTTTTGAGCTGAATATGTATGTAGAAGGTGGAGCTTCATCTTCATCCTGACTGAGTTGCAAATCCTCGTCACAGTGATTGTCTCTCAGACTGTTCAGTTCACTGTGTCATCGTGTCTCTGCCTGTCACTCCTGTAGCAACTGTACATCATATACACGCCTGTCTGTGTTACTGCTCTCTTTTTTTCTTTGCAACGCAGGGTGTCAAAATAATATTATGGTGTGTCATGTATGATTACTGTGCAACATGATTTTTTTGGGGACAGTTTACCTTGTCAGACCCCCATGTGTGTCAACTAAGTTTACAATATGAGATTGATTTTATCTGTATGTGGTCCATCAAACTTGACAGAAGTATCCACTGGTGCCTGCTGTGTGTTTCAAATAGAAGAATTTCCACAAATATTTAGCATTATACAGCACCAAGGCTACATTATGGTTATGAGCTAAATTATATTTTACCTTTAAACAACATATAAGTTGAAAATTGTCTTTGAAAATCAAATTCAAAGAGGAATTTGATATTTCACACCTCAAGATCTCTGAGATCTGAATTTATTAGATTTTTTTTTTCTTTTTTATTACAGCTCCTTTTTACTTGCTGCTTAACACAGTCCTGATCCCAGAGTTGAAGCAGCGACAAAAGCCGACTCGTCAGGGATAACAGATGAGCGTAGATGAACAGTGTCAGGTAAAGTGCTGTGAAAGACATTTAATGTGTTTTATATCAGTGTGTCTGAATTGTCCAGGAACACTTGAATCACTCAGTGTCAACCAAATACGGCGTAATGAGACTCGCCTCCTCTCATCTGAAGACACATGTCTCTCTGCTGTCACTCAGGCTAACGGAGGAAAAAGGGCTTTCGAGCCTTTTGAAGCACATGGGCTATATGATAGTACTGCGCTTTGCATCAGGAATTGCTCATGCGGGATTATTTCATTACAAGTCTCCCAGAGAGAGGACAGAGGTCACACTCTGGAGCTCATTCAAACATCTGGAGTTCAGGAACATAAATTATCAAATGAGGCAGCAATCTGGATTGAGACACCTAACTGTTTTTCATGGTGTACTTAATTTTTGAAGGTATTCGGTTTCCAAAGGCTGAAAAACATTACATGTCTTGTCATTTTTTTTTACTTTTTTATGTACTGAGCTTGAGCTGTT